>NC_135811.1:57310022-57507522 GCF_964213995.1 Mustelus asterias
CCAAAATAAATTTCACCCCTTTCTTTATGAGGCCATGCTCAATTGTCCAAGGAAAGCATAACAGCTGACGTTTTCCATGTCTGTGCATGCCAACCCTCCATTTTGTTCCTCACCAGAGTCAAATGAATGAAATAGTCGACTCCTGTGGAATAGTTCCAAACTCAATAGGCAGGTTTTTCCGGCCTTTCCCACGGGCGGCACTTTCCAGCCTTTCCACCTGGCGGGATCTTCTGGTCCTGCCAAAGGCGACCCCCGTGGTGGGTTCCCCAGTGGCTGGACAGGCAAGCCACACAATATGCCATAAACATCGGCAAACTGGAAGATCCTGCCCACAGCCAAGGGCACATCGCCACAGTTACCGGAAAACACGCTGGGGGGGGCCCAGAAAATCCTGCTCAGTATCCAAACATATAACAGACCTTTAACACATGGCCAACCTCCTGTAATCTCACCCTCATCTCTGATAGTGTTCTATTCCTTTCAACAGGTTTGTTGAGATGAAGGCTGAACAACATTTGGATATTGCTCCATCGCCTCCATCTTGCAAAAATTGCACATTTAAAACTTTTTGGCAACCACACAGTGCTGTCTGTCACTCACACACCTTAACTGCTTTGCAAAAGCCTCCAGCCTGATACCTAGAATGAGTGGGTTGTCCTATGAGGATAGGTTGGACAGGCTGGGCTTGATTCCAATGGAGCTTAGAAGAGTGAGGGGATGACGTGATTGAAGTATATAAGATCCTGAATGGTATTGACAAGATCGATGCCAAAATGATGCCCCCATTTGTCAAGGAGTCCAGAACTATGGGGCACTGTTTTAAAATTAGAGGTCACCCTTACAGGACAGAGATAAAGAGAATTTCTTTCTCTTAGGGATTTATGTGACTTTGGAACTCTCTACCTCAGAATGCAGTGGAGGCGAGGTCACTGGATATTTTCAAGACAAACGTAAATTGGTTACTGAATCAAAGGAATCAACTCAATGCAAAATGTTTAGCCATGATTTTATTGAATGGCAGAGCAGGCTCAAGGGATCAAATAGCCATTTCTGCTCCTATTTTGTATATTCGTATGTCTATAGAATTACCAGCTAAACAAAACCAAGTTATTCAGTTAGTATTTCCCATGTCACTAGAAATCCTAAGAATATTTTGAGTGTAATGTGATTCATTGTCCATCCGAATATTGACCTTACTGTCAGAGTATTTGTCTGTTGAACAGAATGGCTCATCATATAGAGGCACCGAGAGAGAACAGGAATGGAGAAAGTAAAAGACTTCATCTTCAGCTTCCAGGTCACTGGAATCTTGACAACCATTTTTAATTCATTCCAGGGATATGGGCTTTGCTGGCTAGGTCAACATTCATTGCCCAGCCCTAATTGCCTTTGAGAAGGTGGTGGTGAGCTGCCTTCTTGAACTGCTGCAGTCCAAGTGGTGTAGGTACACCCATAGTGCTCTTAGGGAGGGAGTTCCAGGATTTTGATCCAGCGACTGTGAAGGAACAGCCGATATATTTCTAAGTCAGGATGGTGAGTGACTTGAGGGGAACTTTCAGGTGGTGGTATTCCTGTGTATCTACTGCCCTTGTCCTTCTACATGGCAATAGCCATAGGTTTGGAAGGTTGCGTCTGCGGAGCCTTGGTGAGTTTCTATATTCTGATAGACAGTTGCTGTCTGACCGATATGTGACTCCTGTTCAACTGCAACATGGTTGACTCTTCCTTGCTGATAGATGACATATAGCAGGCCGGTGAGAGGCACCCATACTATAGCCACTATTGCAACTTTAACACAACTCAGTATCGTGTAGCTCTAAAAATGATCGCAACAGTATGCCACATGCCTGTGGTTCAACTGCCACGTGTGGCAAGCGGTGAGACTATTGGACAACAGTGCTCTAGCACAAGGTAATTCCTCTGGGCAATAGATTATATTCTGCATTTGGTTGTGCAGAACTTATTAAAGTTGATTCTTTGGTTGTGCAGAACTTATTAAAGTTGGGGCGGCACGGTAGCACAGTGGTTAGCACTGCTGCTTCACAGCTCCAGAGACCTAGGTTCGATTCCCGGCTTGGGTCGCTGTCTGTGTGGAGTTTGCATATTCTCCTCGTATCTGCGTTGGTTTCCTCCGGGTGTTCCGGTTTCCTCCCACACTCCAAAGATGTGCGGGTTAGGTTGATTGGCCATGCCCCTTAGTGTCCTGAGATGCGTAGGTTAGAGGGATTAGTGGGTAAATATGGAGGGCTAAGGGGGTAGGACTTGGATGGGATTATGGTCGGTGCAGGCTCGATGGACCCAATGGCCTCTTTCTGCACTGTAGGGTTTCTATGATTCTATGACTGAAATGTTTTGCCATGCTTGTCTAGTTGTTATTACTGGCACACCTCTCATTTCAGAGTACCACGCATTCCCAGATCAAATATTATTCTGATTGGTATAGAGTAACGATCCCTCTCTAGTCTGCAAAGAAGCTCAGAAGACCATTGTCTCCTGCACCAGCATGACCTGTTTGCCTGATATTGCCAAAAGTGTTGCCTGAGGGAAGTTTAAATGCTTAACAGCAATGAGCACTAGGAAGTGAACCAAGGCGCACAAACTCATTTCACAAAAGATCTTACAACCAACTGGCAGAGAAGATTTTCAAGCCATCAGTCTGGGTTGTGCTATATTTGAGTCCAGAGGTGAAAGGCCAATCTGTAACCCATTGAACCGCATATTCTCCCCTCTATTATTTTATTTCTAAATGCTGTGTTGATGCATCCAAATCTTCAGTTTTCTTGCATTTAAATACTTCCTGATGAGGATGTGCAGCTGCAGAATGCTGCACTAAATTTATTATGACTGGTCTTCATGAGTGCCTAACAGGTGGAAATGGATTTGGGATTGACTTGTCAGTGATGTTCATTCAGCTACTATTGTTGGGATAGAAATCCTCAATGTCGTGCTATCCATGGAGAGTGGTATCTTGGCACTTTCTACCAATAGAAAAGCACTGTTGCCTCTCCACCTCCTTTCTGTTGCTTAAAAACAAGAAATGGCCCGGAGTTCACAGTAGCTTCAGTAATTACAGATATTACAAAACAAATTGAAATTAATCATTGCTTAATGACATCTGATATGAGATTGGTATTCTTTAAAATACTTCCGGTCGTCTATTCCCATTCTTGTAAAATTGCACAACAATTTACTATAATTATAGTAAGAAGAATGTATTTATACAGCGTTGTTTATGACCTCAGGACATTCAAAAGCACTGTTACAACCAAGGAAGAAGAACTTTGAACTGTAGACAGTATTGCAATGTGGGAAAGCAAGTGTGCATAGGAAGAACCCACAAACGCTAATGGAACAACAACCAGCTCATCTGTTGGTTAAGGATAAATATTGACCATTAAATACTGGGGAGAACTCAACAGCTTTTCTTTGAAATGGTGCCATGGGGTCTTGTATGTCCATTTGATAGAACTGACAGGGCCTCTATTTTGTAAATTTGCACGGAAGGATCGGCCTAGATTTTGAACTTGAGCCTCTGGAGTGAAACCTTGAACCCTCAATTTTCTAACTGGGAGATGAAAGTGCTACATTCAAGTACAATTTGACATTATTACAAGGCAAACACTATTCTTGCATTCATAAGCTACAGCAACTACATACAGGTGGGCTCAGAAACATGGGGGCAAAATCCTCCAATCTCGCCAGCGGGGGAAGCTTGGCGGGTGGGGGAACTTAATTTGGAGTTAGGCCAAAAATCAGTTTCCCAACGGTGAAATGAACTTTCGGAATTAAGTTCAAGGGACATTAAAGGTGTGATAAAGGCAGATCAAGCTCCCCAACAAATGATGTTGGAAAGTCCTTTTGTATATATTGGCATGTGATGCATTCTCTTTAAAAGGTTATCTCACAAGTTATTAAGTTCCTTCTCTAAATTAAGTTTTTATACATAGTGGCTGTTGAGGTAGACTTGTTCCATGATTAAGGGTGATTTGCTACTGCATTGTCCTCTTTTGAGTGGCATCTGTAAATGCCAGGCAATGCTTGAGACTGGCAGTGCAAATTACGTGAAGGATGACCATGGAAGGGAGGAAGGGTTAGTGAGTAAAGGTGGAGCAGTGGCCAAGCGAAGGCCAGGCTGTCCAGGTCCCCTTTTTATGGCACCTGGACCTTCGACCCCATGAGGTAAACGGCAGGGACGGTGACTTCCTGCCCACCCCTGAGAATCAGCAAGCTCCTTACAGATGGACAATGAATGAGCTGATCAGCACAAGATTGTGTGTGATCGGCCAGCCCAGGCCCCCAACAGAAATCACTCCCACTTCCATGTCCACCACTGAATTTAGACTCTCAAATGAGAGATATTGGCCGTGCACACTGATCCCATAATACCTGATATGGACTTGGAGGAGGGATGATGAAACAATAGTTTATATTAGATTAATTTATAAAGAGGGTGAATGTGTATAATAGAAAGGTTACAGCTGAATTGGGTCACTTTGATTTTTGTAATGGTGTAAAATGAGTAATTACAAATCCGAAGTCCCTCTCATATCTTTCATGATTGATACTTACAATGAATTCAATGTAAATAAAAACGGGCAGAAGATGTAAAGCAGGTCGATTTGCTGGCACCCATTTTATACACTGCACAAAGTCAAGGCTTAATGCCATTGTATCAAGGGAGCGTTGAGTAAGTAGCAGGGCAAAAATGTCATAGTGAGGTATGAGAGGTGGTATGGGATGGTATTTCCTGGGACTGCCTTCTCCTGTGTTTCTCGGTCTAACATGCAGAATCTATAACCCTATACATGTAATAGAGAGAAGTTGCAAGAAACGTTCACAAGGCTCTCAGTGACCTTTTCTCACCTTTTGCACTCCTATCTCTCTGCGTCCTGAAGAAAATGGGAAACAAGCCGTACTTTTACAGCAATAAAACTTTCAGGCAATAAAAGTTCTGTTTAACTGTGACCCCGCAACAGTGCAAAATGTATATCATTTGCAAGATTACAGTGTGGGAATTACAACTCTAAATCTTTATTTAATGTTAAGCTTTATGAAGGTGAGACTGAATGAGCCTTTAGTTTTGCACGCTCCTCAAATGCCCCCTCATTAAACATCCAATCAATCATCCTGCAAATAGCACTTCAGAGATGAAACCGTCTTTTTTTGTCGTTCTCCAAAGCATTTTGAAACCATTAAGTGCTTGTGAACTTCAACCTCCTGCTACATTTTGAGGTACAAACTGCTTTTTAATTCATCTGAGTTTTTACAATTAGAGGAAAGAACTACACGATTTCCTATAATTCACAAACGGCATGAGAAATAATGTTCTTTAAATGTTTCTCTGAAGGCTTACCATTGCATCCAATTTCCCATTTAGTTACATACTTTCCCCTAGGGATGACATACCTACTCTCAGACTCGTCAGTGTCAATCTTGATTAGTACCTCAGTGAGGATTTTATTACTGTCAGCCTTTGCCAGGCCACTTGTCAGGTTACAGCTGCTCCAAGTCTACCTGCAAGAATTTAACTTGTCATTTGTTGATTGGTAGGTTTGTCACTTGCAAATGATCTATACAGTACCTTAACGTCACAGCACAGTGGCAGCTCTCCCTTGAGAGGTATTGAGATTTAGGGATAGTCAGCAATCATGGCAAACAGTGGGATTCCACAAGTGACCAGAGCTACTTCCTCCCACACATACCTTTGTTAGACTGCTTGTTCTCCCATTAAACTCTGATGCAAGTCCAGCACAATCCTCCGACATGTTTAGCATAAAAGGAGGTTAGGATGCAAATCACTGGCCAAAAGACCGATACTAATTTTTATGGCATTGACCCAAACAAAAAATCTTATTATACAATAATTTTCCACTAATTGCATTCACAATGAAGATCTATTTTACTATCATAGCAATTACAAAGTATAGTAATTTCAGCCTAATAAAGCAAACTGGGAATTGAAGCAGTTTTGACAAAATGTAATAAGTTATAGCACTGAAATGAACAAGCAATAAAACAGTGAGGCATCTGCTGGCAAAGCGTTTGTGCTGAGGCCAGACAAATGACAGGTCCATTTTACTAAATCATAGAAAGAAGCCATTTGGCCCATTGATGCTTGTGCGGCTAGTACAAAGAGCTATTCAATTAGTACCACTTTCCTACTCTTTCCATGCAGACCTGAAAATTTTCCTCTTTTAGTACTCATCGAGTTCTGTTACTGGTGAATCTGTTCCTATCACCAAGACATCAGCAACTCACTGTCTGTGAAAGAAACTCTTCTCATTTTAAATCAGTAACCCTCCTGCCAATGAAAGGAAAATTTCTCCCTATCTACTCTATCAAAATCCTTCATCATTGTGAACTCCTTTATTTAATCTCCCTTTAACCTTCCCCGCTCTAAGCAGTTTTTCCCCCTGTGTGTTACCTGACCAGATTATGTTTAATTTAACGTGACTGTTGGTAACAGTGTCATCTCATTCACACCAAGAGATAAAATGACAACACAAAGCCTCAGCAGCAAGCCATTATCACTTGGGCTAGGGAGAGGCGAGCCTCCTGCAGAAACTGCCCCTCATCTGTTTTCCAACTAGCTGAACCTTCCAAATGATGATTAATCACCGAATAAAACCCAGGGACCCTGACAGGCAGATAAAAGGAAGCAGAAAGCAAGGAATTGGGAGAAACAGGCGGGTGCTTGTGGACCAGTATGGGTGGGTGGGGGCCCAAAGAAGATGGATGGCCCAATAAATGCTTGACGTTCAAGGGACATTTTTTTTAAACAAGTGAAAACTGAAGCTTGTGACAAATCCAAGCTCTTAGCACTGCACGTGTCAAACGGACACACTTCCCTGTGAATGACAATAAATATTCAGCAGAACCGCTTTCTGAAATGAGAAAACAACATTTTAAACTGGCATTTGGTACCCAAGCTTTTTTAAAAATTGTTCCCCTAATCTGACATTGTTTCAAGTCTCTGGATGTAAACTGAGGGTTAACCAGCATACTGGATTGAGAGTAAACTACCCAAGAATTTCACATGACACTGCAATCCATTATCCAGCAACAAAATCTACAGGGTTTACAGATTATAACACCAATTTAGCCCACCTTTGTCCAAATTCATTTGAAAGGAAATGAATCAAAGGATCCTCGGAAACATTTATCCTGTGCTCTATTGTAAAGGATCAAGAGATTTCACACTAAGGAATCCAGTAATTATCATATATACAATTGTAAAGGATCAGATTTTCCCACACGAAGGAATCCAGTAATCCCTGTTTAATAATGCACAAAATGAGTTGTAATTAAAAATTCACAGTTGAACATGTAATTCACACCCAGCAACAGCAGGAATGGAGCGATTTGGTAAGAGACAGTTAACATGGAATTCCAACTGTTTCACCATAATACAATTTGTTGAGTTCTACCTGAGAGCAAGTTTTCACTGAAGGCTCCATTTGAAATTTTAAACCGCTTACTAGAAAGAGTAGGTGAGGTGATTTTCCTATTACCGTCTTCATAGTTATTATCCTCAGGTAACCAAGGCTAAAGGCTTCCACTCAACATTTACAATGAATGGGGTGGAACCCATTAGGTGAAAGTACCCCATTGATCATCAACCCAGTATCCAAAACTGTACTTTGGTCTCCATTTACCAGAGGGAGCAGGTCAGTCACTGAACTAAAGGTCTGCTTTCTTACAATACATTCACACTTTGATGTAAAGGAACACGTGACCAGATGTGTTTTCTTTCATTCATTTTATGGGATGTGGGCATTACCGGCCGGGTCAGCATTTATTGCCCGTCCCTAACTGCCCTCCATTTCAGAACACAGTTGGGAGTCAATCACATTGTTGTGGGTCTGGAGTCACGTGTAGGCCAGATCAGGTGAGAACAGCAGATTTCCTCAGGACATTAGTGAACCAGATGGGTTTTTATGACAATTGACGATGAGTTCATGGTCATCACTTTTAATTCCAGATTTTTATTGAATTCAAATTTCACCATCTGCTGTGGGATTTGAACCCAGGTCCCCAGAGCTTGCTCTGGGTCTCTGGGTTATTTACTAGTCTAGTGACAATACCACTGCTCCACTACCTCCTTGTATGTGTGTAGAAGCAAGCATGGAGACAGCTCCTAGCTTAGACTTGATACTGTATAAATGTACAGAGGCACAAGTAGTTAATAAACACTTACTGTTAACAAAACAAGACTCACAATCCCTTCATGAGACCGACTGAACTACATACAGCATCTTAGCAGATCACAATGAGAAAAGCTGCAAAGCAGGATTGGATTTAGGAGGCATAAATATAACTCCCCACTGGAGCAGAAGACTACTTTGAATCCTCAGGAAGTTCAGCTCCAATATGTTACCTGGTAGGAGTGACCTTAAAAACTGAAATTCCTGGCCAGAACAAGTTTCAAAAAAAGCTTTTAAGTCAGCAGCAGTCAGAATTGCCATTTTAAAATGCAATGTGAATAGTCCAAGTCAGCAGCGCCTGGCCACATGGTGGCCATGCTCACTCCACATTAAAACATTAAAAGAGAATAATCAGCAGTTAAAGCACCCAGCAAAAGTGGGGAATCGACGGTTTCACAACTCAAATGTACTTGATGCAGTGGGGAAGGCTCAGAAACATCAATGCAGGGAGCCATTGCTGAAAATTTTAAAACACAGAAGCCACAAATTCCATTACTGCAGGAGCCAGCCAAAACCAACAAGCACATGGGAACCTCACTGAGAAGGAGCACACAGCAGCACCATCTTGGATCTCCTAACAGCATTTAAAGTTATGCACAGTGTGGTGGACCTCAGTTGTGCCTTTGTCCTATATGGACCACCGTTGTGTGTGTTTGTCATACCTGGACACATCCCCTTCCAGTTTGGTTCCTCCCCTCAGCACCTAGTATAAAGGTGGCTGTCTCCTCCCCCTTGTTCAGTCCAGGTCGGTTAATTGTTGGGATCTGCTCCTGATTCTGTTGTGAATAAAAGCCTACACTTATATTGGCATATCGGTAGTCTTTCGCCTTATTGATAGCGCATCACACAGTTTTAATTTTAAATGACCATGAATTAAAGATCTACCTTACCAGCTTTAATTTGGAGTCATCCAAGGCCCAAACCAGTCACAAAATTGGAGACATTAGTGAAAGAGATTCCTTATGGTCTAGAGTGCTTCAGGCCTGGATAAAAAGACAGAAGCTGAACAGGTTAACACGCTGCTTTATTCAGTTGGTCCAATTGCCAACAACACAATTGCTAGAAAAAGAATCAATGAATCTTCAGCAAAATTTGATGCTGTTTTAAAATCATTTAACACATGTTTTAATCTGAAAAATAAAAAGATCCTTGAAAGAGCAAAGTTTAACAAATATGCCCAGCAGCCAGGAGACCTTGTTGAATCCTTCACTAATGAGGTATACAGAATGGCTGAAGGCTGTGACTGTGCTGACCTGAAATCAGAGCTAATTAGAGACAAAATTGTTATTGGAGTGCTGGACAACGCACTATCAGATATGCTTCAAGCTAAGGTAGATCTGATCCTTGAAAAGGCCATTTAGATTGTCAAGCAAACTGAAATATTTTACACTTAAGGGGTGAAGGCAAAGCTATGTTACAGAGCAAGCGCCACTGTCCAACTACTAAAACAGCAGAGGAGTATGTACACACCAGGCCAAGGGAAACAATACCTTAACCAACCACAAGAGGATGGACAATCGTACCAGCACTGTGGAGCCAAGTGACCAATAATGTCCAGCATTATTGGTCACTTGGCTCCACAGTCTTGCATTGTCCAGCAGTCTTAACACAGTGTTTTAATTGCAACTGCATAAAACAGTTTGGAAAGTTATGCAAAGCTAACACAACAAAACATCAAATCAATCTCGGTCACCAATTATCCAGAATTACAAGTTCTTGAGAGCCCCAACAGAAAAGATCATGTCAATTGGGACTTCAGCTCAGCATTGTCTTCATTCTTTGTAGACCCAGCTTGTCCATTTTCTTTGGAGGTGCCAAAAGCTCTTGTTGGTCAGACTAGCCAACCACTCAGATAGTTACCGTAATGCCTTGGGTGGAAGACAGCTGAGAGGTGAACCAGCAGCAAGAAAAGCCTCAACTTCCAGTTCCAACATGCACTGGCAAGGTACCTCAGACCACGACAACATGCCCCAACCTCTGGCCAGTACAATCATTAGCCAGACGATGTTGAAACAGAGAGGCAGGCATCAAGCGAGCGCAGCACACCTCAGTGAGGCAAGGAAGTGGTTAGCACTGCTGTCTCACAGCGCCAGGGACCTGGGTTTAATTCCTACCTTAGCTGACTGTCTGTGTGAAGTTTGCATGATCTTCCCATGTCAGCATGGGTTTCCTCAGGTGCTCTGGTTTCCTCCCACACTCCAAAGATGTGCGAATTAGGTTGATTGGCCATGCTGAATTGCCCCTGTGTCAGGGAGATTAACAGGGTAAATACATGGAGCTATGGGGATAGGGCCTGGGTGGGATTGTTGTCGGTGCAAGTTCAATGGGCCAAATGGCCTCTTTCTGAACTGTAGGGACTCTATGATTCAATGAGAACATCATTGCACAGAAAGCTAAACTGTAAGATGAGCCCATTGATAAGTCACACCCACACAATAGGAAGTGACATCTGCCATCCCAACATGCATCATGGCAATCCACACAAAGGACGAGAAACAGAATGAGCTCTATAGACACGCTGTGAGTTCATTCACTGTAAGGAATGGGATAAACCAATGACCATTGATAACACCAGATGGGGAAGTTAAGAAGGAGAATCAAAAAAGAGAATTAACATTAACTGACTAAACACCAGAACAACCATATCCAAAACAACCTCCTATTCATCAAGATTTATCCAGTAGAACAGAGTCTACCACTCCTCCAACTCTTGTAGAGACAATATCTAGAAAAAATATAAAGCCTCCAGACCTCCTGAATCTGTAAACATAGGGACTTGAAGTGGGGGGGGTGAAGTGGGGGGGAGAAGGGGTAGTAGAAGTAATGTAAATATGTTGGGTAAACAGGAATGCATTGTAAATATGTTGGACAAAGACTTGGGGGCAAGTGTAGTATGAGGGTCTGACATAGAAAGGGTTAATATGGACTGGTACAGTACCGCCCACACTGTGATGTAAAGGAGTTCAAGACCCTGACCAAGACTAGAGGGCAATCTTGTACTGGACATGTATAGAGGCAAGCATGGAGATAGCTTCTAGCTTACACTTTATACAGTATATATGTATATAGTTATTCATAGTTAATTAACACTTACTGTTAAACTACATAAGACTCAAAAGTTCATCATGAGACCTACTGAACCTCACACTGCATCTTACAACAGTTAGCAAACCATGGCAGGTTTTAAAGGGACTGGATGAATTCCCATATGGAAAAAGGATAACAGGGCATTACTTCCTGAAACTTAGTATAGAAAAGAATGGGAGCTTTGGAAGAGTTGGCTAGACAGACCATCTGTCTTCTCCTGCCTAGCCTAAAACACTGCTATACGTATCAATATCTCAGTTGTAAGCAAAGAGATCACCTTTATCTGAAAATTTCTGTCAAGCAAATGTCATTGAGAGGATGCCCTGATCTTCATGAAGAAAAAGCTATTTGGAATGTTGGAGTTTATTTTGTGAGGTGCCATACTCCTCACTTTTCCCAGATGAGTAGGCAGTCACAGTACAGTAGTAATTAACACAGATGTTCACCTGAATAGTAGGAAATCAGCCTCTTGACCAATGACCCCTCCAGTTTTTGGTTGTGTACAGCCTGTTCATTTCAATGCACAGTACCTTTACATTTTTGGTGTGGTTGTGCACCCACAGTACCTTAAAGGGGCCAGCTTGTGAGTGCTCTGCGCTGTATCTGCCAGGTTGCACCCGCACAGCCTTGGGGGCAAAATCGCTTTTAACCCATTTAAAAAACAAACATTTCTCTAATGGTAAGAGATGCCCTGAGGGAAAATAAAAAAAAGAAAGAATGTGTGAAGATCCAAAGGCATAATTCAAAGACCAGGGATGTTCTCCCAGAGCCCCGGCCAATATTTATCCCAAAACCAACACCAAAAACATTAACCAATTACCTGGTCATTATCACATTGTTATTTTTGGGAGCTTGTTGTACATAAGTTGGCTGCTGCATTACCCACACTACAACAGTGACTACACTCCAAACACTGCATTGTCTGTAAATCACTTTATTATAATCTGAGATCATGGTATGAACCCGTTTCCTGTTTTCTTCCTCCTTTCTTCGTGGGATGAATGTTGGCCAAGATAACAAAACCTCTGGGAGAGACTGGAAAACCCATCCAAGAAGTTATGTTTCACTGATGCATTGGGGAATCACATTATGAGAAAGATTCTGGTGAGGAGGGCAGCAACTTACGGTTCTGTCCCATCCTTGTTTTCCCACCCTGCCAACAGCCCCCTCTCCACCCCAACCATCTCCCAAGATCTCCACCCACCCCTCAGAATGAAATAAGCCTGGGATAAAAATTCCCAGCTGAGTCAGAATAACATGGATCACCAGAAATATTGAAACAGGAGTAGACCATTTAGCCCCTCATATAAGAACATAAGAACATAAGAAATAGGAGCAGGAGTAGGCCATCTGGCCCTTCGAGCCTGCCCCGCCATTCAACAAGATCATGGCTGATCTGAAGCGAATCAGTTCCACTTACCCGCCTGCTCCCCATATCCCCTAATTCCCTTATCGATCAGAAAACTATCTACCCGTGATTTAAACATATTCAACGAGGAAGCCTCCACCACTTCAATGGGCAGAGAATTCCAGAGATTCACTACCCTCTGAGAGAAGAAGTTCCCCCTCAACTCTGTTCTGAACCGGCCCCCCCTTATTTTGAGGCTGTGCCCTCTAGTTCTGGTTTCCCTTCTAAGTGGAAAGAATCTCTCCACCTCTACCCTATCCAGCCCCTTCATTATCTTATATGTCTCTATAAGATCACCCCTCATCCTTCTAAACTCCAACGAGTACAGACCCAATCTGTTTAATCTCTCCTCATAAGCCACACCCCTCATCTCCGGTATCAACCTGGTGAACCTTCTCTGCACTCCCTCCAAGGCCAATATATCCTTTCGCAAATAAGGGGACCAAAACTGCACACAGTACTCCAGTTGCGGCCTCACCAGTGCCTTGTACAGTTGCAGCAAGACCTCCCTGCTTTTATATTCTATCCCCCTCGCGATAAAGGCTTTTATATTCTATCCCCCTCGCGATAAAGGCTTTTATATTCTATCCCCCTCGCAATAAAGGCCTCGCGATATCTGCTCTGCTGTTCAGTCTAATCATGGCTGATGTATATCTCAGCTGTATTTACCCACCTTATGCCTTGCTTGCCTTATGAGCAGCAGCTGTAAGTTTGCCAGTGACTTTTGATGTCCCACAATTGTAATGTACAAATCAGTGCAATATTCCTCTGGGTACTCTTGTCTCCTTCGGACTTGCTGCTCTGTCAGAATCAATGGACCTGACTTTAACCCAGTCAAAGCCATTCACTTGCACAGAGTTAAAATCAGGCTAATCGCTCTTTGGTTTATGTATAACAGTTGTATTTTCCCATTGCTCCTGCTCCACTCGCCGAATTCACTAATGGATAAACAGGTAATCTGTAAGCACAGATTTCACTGGAACTGTTTTCATGGGCACAATCTATTGGCTGCAATATAACTGATGGCTTATGGGGTGTTTATAAGGAGGTTCATCACCTTTCAGTTAGACTGTCTGGAATAGCAGTACCAAAAGACCTTTTGGAAGAGACTGGAGGACAACTCTGAAGAACCAAAGGAGCCATCACAGTGATACAATTTTCTGCTTCTAAGCATCCTTCACCGACCTTTAGATAAACAAAGATCCCCCTCAATATCATAACGATTCCCCATTGCTTCCATTCCATTGCCTCACCACCTTCCCCATCTCTTGCAATAAAACAATATCATTACCCGAGTCAGTCACTTTACATCGCAGCAGGGATATTCCGTTTTGCAGCATTCTTGTATCCGTCAATCTCAGAAACTGAAGTTGCCCAAAGTTTGCATCGTCAACGGAAAAAATGGTTTCTTATCTGTAAGCTCAAGTGTCCCCAGTGCTCTGTTCCCACGATGTTTTTCCTTTTTATAATTGGTTGTAGTTAATTTGGTGCATTTTTCTCAGAGCTATCATCATGACACAGGACTGAGAGCTGGTTGTCAGCTGATTGTTGGTGAGAGTGCCCTGGCATTTAGGTGCTTGATGTGGAGATGGGTGCTTCTCAAGCTCTGAAGGCATTGTTGGCCGAGCAGGGCCTAGCTTCAGGCTGTCACACCCGTGTGACTATGGGAATAGCCTGGCCGTGTCTGCTTTCAATGCAGGCACGGGGGAGGGGGAATCGAGGGGAAGTCAAAGGGGGAGTCGAACGATATATAGAACCTGTGTTAGATCACATTGAAGTGCAATGTGTGTGGTTCTGATGTCCTTCGGAATATTGAGGCTTTGGCAAAGGCTCAAAAGAGATTTATGAAGATGATATCAGGACTGAGAGGATATATTTTCAGGAAAGGTTCAACAGGCTGAGGCTGTTTTCTCAAGAAGGTGTAACCTGATAGAGGCCTTGAAGGTTATCAAGGTGTTTAATAGTATAGTTGCAGAGAAAGGTTTCTAAATATGGGGAATCTAAAACTAGGAGCCATAAATATGCAACATTCATGAATAAATCTAATTAGAAACTCGGGAGAAAGATTTTTTAACCCCAGGAATAATTAGAATGTAGCGTTTCCTACCATTTGCTATCTTGTCACTCCCCATATATTACTTTGCAAATTTATATGCTCAATAAAGAATCATTTATCTGAGTGATAAAGTACAATTATTTTATCCTGTCACATCCATAAGGTCCCAGCTCAAACAATAAGGTGGTTGATGAATATACTGTGAATCATCTTCCAGTGCTCTGGCAAACAGCCCATGATTTACACTTTATTTTTTCACAACTTCCTGCAAAAGTATTTTAAATGTGCAGTCGAAGAATTTTTTTTGCAGAACAGATGTCAATTCCCTTGTAAAAGGACTGCACCAGAATTTCTGCTTACTTTGCTCCATTTGTGTTGGGATAATTGGGTAAATGGGTAAGCTTTTAACAGTTAATATTCAACCTGGCCAACAAATACATCACTTTGTCAACTTAAGCATTTTGGCCCTTTTCATCCAGTCATGTACTTTCTCTTGTAGCCTGTCCTTGTCCAATTAGTTCCTCAGATGCTCCATCTTCATCCTCGATGTAGCGCTGCTGTGGGGAGGTGATCTCAGTCACTGTCACTGAGCATGACGAAGCAGCCCTTGATTGTGTAGCACAAGATGTCCTGTGGATCAAGTCCAGACAACTTTGACTAATAAACAATTCCGCGTGCCCATTTTAACCCTTACTCTGCTAAATAAACAGGAACTCCCTATGGATAGTATGACATCTGTTTTGGCTGGCGTTCTAAGACTTGAGTGAGTGGCAAAGTTTCTCATTAATTGGTAAACACAAATGGCCAGACAATAGGTAGACAGTGGACTTGCATAGCATGAAAAATAATGCTTTCTTAAAAGGGACCGTGACTGAATAATTGCTGCAAGTTCCAAGATTAACTGAAAACAATTCATTTATTTCAGTAAGTAATGCTCACAACACGGGCTAAATCAGTTAAGTAAAACTGACCTCTTAAAACAAGCTATAAGCTGTGGCTTAATTCTTCCATTTGCATGCTTGTGGGAAAGCTTCTGCTTGCTACCTACAAATGCTCAGAAAAGTTACCCCATATTTTCTTCCTCTTGCCTTCAAAAAGCAGATGTATGAAACAGCTGACCGGCACCAGTTGGCAGTGCAATAGATGATTGATCCCAGCTTAGTGCTGCCCTGAGAATTGTTTCTTTAGCAAACTGGACTCAGGAAAATGGGAGAAAAGAATTAAATAAAACACTGCCTTTTTTGCCAACGACGAGTAGATAGGGTTTAAACTGTTCCCACAAGACCATAAGACATAGGAGCAGGAAGGGGTAGGCCATTTGATCCATCAGGCGGGGTTTTATGGCCTCGCTCAACCCGAGACCGGAAAATCCCGCCCGAGGTCAACGGACCTTCCCATTGTCCACCCCTCGCATGCTCTGATTCCTGTGGCTGGTGGGGCAGTAGAATTCCGGTGATCAAGCCTGCTCTGCCATCCAATGAGATCGTGACTGATCCCATTTTCAGAAGAATTGAGCACCAGGAGCCACCAATTTAAGGTAATTGGCAAAACAACAAATGGCAACATGAGGAAAAACAATTTATGTTGCAGTGAGTGGTTAGATTCTGGAATGCACTGTCTGAGTGTGTGGTGGAGACAGGGTCAATTGTGGTTTTCAAAAGGGAACTGGATAATAAACGGAAAAAAAATCAGGGCTGAGGGGAAAAGGCAGGGGAGTGAGTTGCTCCAGATGCCGTGGTGGGATTTGAACCCATGTCTCCAGATCATGAATTTAGGCCTTTAGATTACTTGCCCAGTGACATTACCACTGTGCCACCATCTCCACAAAATTCAAACCGAGTAAAAGGTTTCTGCCCTCTTTTTCTTAGTATGACCTCCAGGAGTTCTTTTAATGACCCTGGTTTGCATAGTCAACACTGACAGGCCCACTTGAATGTGGCCTGAGAAAGGCATTGGTGGGGCATCCAAATTTTTTCAGGTATAAAGCAAAAAGGCCATGAGTTGAAATTCTCCCCTCCCAGCCCCTGTGACTCACAATAATATTTCACTATTAATTAATAGTACACCAATCCAGGAAATAGCTCCATCATTTTGGGGTGGCACTGTGGTTAGCACTGCTGCCTCACAACGCCAGGGACCTGGGTTCAATTCCGGGTTCAATTCCAGCCTCGGGTCACCGTCTGTGTAGAGTTTGCACATTTTCCCCGTATCTGCGTGGGTTTCCTCCAGGTGCTCTGGTTTACATAAGAACATAAGAACATAAGAAATAGGAGCAGGAGTAGGCCATCTAGCCCCTCGAGCCCGCCCCGCCATTCAATAAGATCATGGCTGATCTGACGTGGATCAGTACCACTTACCCGCCTGATCCCCATAACCCTTAATTCCCTTACCGATCAGGAATCCATCCATCCGCGCTTTAAACATATTCAGCGAGGTAACCTCCACCACCTCAGTGGGCAGAGAATTCCAGAGATTCACCACCCTCTGGGAGAAGAAGTTCCTCCTCAACTCTGTCTTAAACCGACCCCCCTTTATTTTGAGGCTGTGTCCTCTAGTTTTAACTTCCTTACTAAGTGGAAAGAATCTCTCCGCCTCCACCCTATCCAGCCCCCGCATTATCTTATAAGTCTCCATAAGATCGCCCCTCATCCTTCTAAACTCCAACGAGTACAAACCCAATCTCCTCAGCCTCTCCTCATAATCCAAACCCCTCATCTCCGGTATCAACCTGGTGAACCTTCTCTGCACTCCCTCCAATGCCAATATATCCTTCCTCATATAAGGGGACCAATACTGCACACAGTATTCCAGCTGCGGCCTCACCAATGCCCTGTACAGGTGCATCAAGACATCCCTGCTTTTATATTCTATCCCCCTCGCGATATAGGCCAACATCCTATTTGCCTTCTTGATCACCTGTTGTACCTGCAGACTGGGCTTTTGCGTCTCATGCACAAGGACCCCCAGGTCCCTTTGCACGGTAGCATGTTTTAATTTGTTTCCATTGAGATAGTAATCCCATTTGTTATTATTTCCTCCAAAGTGTATAACCTCGCATTTATCAACGTTATACTCCATTTGCCATATCCTCGCCCACTCACTCAGCCTGTTCAAATCTCTCTGCAGATCTTCTCCGTCCTCCACACGATTCACTTTTCCTCCCACAGTCCAAAGATGAGCGGCTTAGGCAGATTGACCATGCTAAATTGCCCCTTAGTGTCAGGAGGACTAGCTAGGGTAAATGCATGGGGTTATGGCGATAGAGCCTGAGTGGATTGTAGTTGGTGCAGACTCAATGGGCCGAATGGCTTCCTTCTGCACTGTAGGATTCTATGATTTTGCCTCTGGTGCTGAGAATATAGAATCAGAGGTTTACAGCATGGAAACAAGCCCTTCAGCCCAACTTGTCCATTCTGCCCTTTTTTAACCACTAAGCTAGCCTGTGTCCCTCTATATCCATCCTACTCATGTAACTGTCTAAATGTTTATTAAAAGACATAATTGTACCCGCCTCTACTACCACCTCTGGCAGACATTCACCACCCTCTGTGTGAAAACTTACCCCTCTGGACCCTTTTGTACCTCTCACCTTTAAACCTATGCCCTCTAGTTTTAGACTCTCCTATCTTTGGGAAAAGATGTTGACTATCTACCTTATCTATGCCCCTCATTATTTTATAGACCTCTATAAGCTAACCCCTAAGCCTCCTACTCTCCAAGGAAAAATGTCCCATTCTGTCCAGCCTCTCCTTATAACGCAAACCATCAAGTCCCGGAAATATCCTAGTAAATAATATCTGCACTCTTTCTAGTTTAATAATATCCTTTGTCTAATAGGGTGACCAGAACTGTACACAGTATTCCAGGTGCAGCCTTACTAATGTCTTGTACAACTTCAACAAGATGTCCTAACACCTGTATTCAATGTTCTGACCAATGAAACCAAGGATGCCGAATGCCTTCTTCACCACCCTGTCCTCCTGTGACTCCACTTTCAAGGAGCTATGAATCTGTACCCCTAGGTCTCCTTGTACTATAACTCTCCCCAACGCCCTACCATTAACTGAGTAAGTCCTGCCCTGGTTCAATCTACCAAAATGCATCACCTCGCATTTATCTAAATTAAACCCCATCTGCCATTCATCAGCCCAGTGGCCCAATTAATCAAGATCCGTTGCAATCTTAGATAACCATCTTCTTCACTGTCCACTTCTTCACTGTTCACTATGCCACCAATCTTGGTGTCATCTGCAAATTTACTAACCATGCCTCCTAAATTCTCATCCAAATCATTAATTGACAAATAACAGTGGACCCAGCACTGATCCCTGGGGCACACCACTGGTCACAAGCCTCCAGACCTACAACCACCCTCATCTTCTGTCATCATGCCAATTTTGTATCCAATTGGCTACTCACCCTGAATCCTATGAGATTTAACCTTATGCAATAACCTACCACGTGGTACCTTGTCAAAGGTCTTGCTAAAGTCCATGTAGACAACATCAACTACACTGCCCTCATCTACCTTCTTGGTTACCCCTTCAAAAAACTCAATCAAATTCGTGAGACATGATTTTCTACTCACGAAGCCATGCTGACTGTCCCTAATCAGTCCTTGCCTCTCTAATGCCTGTAGGTCCTGTCTCTCAGAATACCTTCTAACAACTTACCCACTACAGATATTAGGCTCACCGGTAATTCCCAGGTTTTCCATGTACCCCTACTTAAACAAAGGCACAACATTTACCACCCTCCAATCTTCAGGTACCTCACCTGTGGCAGTTGATGATTCAAATATCTCCACTAAGGGACACGCAACTTCCTCCCTAGCCTTCCATAACATCCTGGGATACACTTCATCAAGTCCCGGGGATTTATCTACCTTAATGCACTTTAAGACTTCCAGCACCTCCTTCTCTGTAATATGTACATTCAAGACATCGCTATTTATTTCCCCAAGTTCCCTAACATCCATGCCTTCCTCAACAGTAAATACCGATGAGAAATATTAATTTAGGATCTCACCCATCTCTTGTGGATCTGCACAGATGACCTTGTTGATCCATAAAAGGCCCTACTCTCTCCCTAGTTACTCTTTTGTTCTTTCTGTATTTTTAGAAGCTCTTTGCTTTCTCCTTTGCCTTATCTGCCAATGCAATCTCGTGTCCTTTTTGCTCTCCTGATTTCTCTGTTAACTCTACTCCTATACCCTCTATACTCTTCATAGGATCCACTTGATCCCAGCTGAATATGCATGTCATATGCCTCCTTCTTCTTCTTGACCAGGGCCTCAATATCCCGAGTCATCCAGGGTTCCCTACTTCCAACAGTCTTGCCCTTCACTCTAAAAGTAATTAATGTGCTTACCCTGAACCCTGGTTAACACACTTTTGAAAGCCTCCATTGACCAGCTGTCCCGTTGCGTGCCAACAGACTCCATTCAACTTTTGAAAGTTCCTGTCTAATACTATCAAATGAATTTTTCATTTTTCAGCTGAATTTTTAACTGTATAAACTGCGAAATTGAAGCATATACAATACTTAATGGCACCAGGAATAATCTGCCATTTTGTACTTCATGCTCAACGAAGCAAAATAGGAAAGAAGAACCATGAAAGAAAAGACAATGGGCATGATCTTACCAGCTCACCATGCCAATAAGATAGGGCAAAAGGCAAAAAATCGGGTTCGTGGCCGGTTTCTCGCCTCTCACAACCGGCTCCGCTTTGTCAGCAACATGTCATTAACGAGCCCCGAATGCTATCGCCCGGGCTCATTTACCTTAGCCTACTCGCCAGCCAAGGTCCTCACTGGTCAGGATCACAGATGATCCCCACCGACGGGGACCAGACATGATGGCCTCATCTTGGGACTGGAGGCCATTGAAGTCCCTAGGTAGTCGGGGGGCAGTGGGGGGGAACGGGGGGGGGGGGGGACAGGGCAAGCCTGGCACTCTGGCACTGCCCACCAACATCCTGGCTGTGCCGGGGGGGGATGAGGGGCAGGGGTCAATCGGCTAGGACAGCGATCAGTGGGGGCAATCGGCCGGGGTGGGGATCGGGGTGGGGGTAGGGGGAAGCGATGTCCGTGGGTGGAATTGGGGGGAGTGACAGATCTCCCTGTCTGAACACTGTGTACACAGCATACTGGGAGATCAGGGCGCTTGCTCAATGGTGCTCCAAGCAGTCTGCAACCTCCCTGGTGAAAATAGGCTCCACCCACCCCCCCCTATTGGCGTGAATCGCATGATAGCCTCTATATTGCATTGAGTGCCATAAATTTGCATAACTCAGCTCGCTGGAAAAAGAAGATAAAACCTACCGTTTTCTTGCCCCTTCTACACTTAGAATATTTGGAGAAAATTCCACCCAATGAGTTGCTCTTTATGCTGAAGGGAACTTCATGGATTATTGGACAGGAGGAGGAAAATATTGGTTTATTATCTGTCAAAATGCTATGACTATCTGTTCAAAACATTCAAAAGTGATTCTGTTTTGAAAGAATGTGGCTGCATTTCCATGTAACATCTGACAGTGGGCCCCAAGCAGTGAATTAAGAGTAACAAGCTGCACCTCTTTTACTGACTTTTCAATAAAGCCTGACTGCATGGACCTAACTTTTAAGGCTACAAAGGTTTTCAAGTTTTAGGGAGATTAGGAAGAGGAGGAGGCTGCACAGGATCAGACTTCTGAGGAGCCTGTTCTGCTATTCAATGAACTTCTGGCTGATTTCCACTCAATTACCCACATATGCCCTATAGCCCTCGATAGGGGGCGGCACGGTGGCATAGTGGTTAGCTCTGCTGCTACACAGCACCAGGGACCCGGTACGATTCGCAGCTTGGGTCACTGTCTGTGTAGAGTTTGCACATTCTCCCCGTGTCTCCGTAGGTTTACTCCGGGTGCTCTGGTTTCCTTCCACAGTCCAAATGATGTGCGGGTTAGGTGGATTGGCCATGCTAAATTGCCCCTTAGTGTTGAGGGAATAGCTAGGGTAAATATATGGGGTTATAGGGATAGGGCCTGAGTGGGATTGTTGTCGGTGCAGACTTGATGGACCAAATGACCTCCTTCTGCACTGTTGGGATACTATGATTCGAGGCTGACTGAACAAAAGAATCTCAGTCTTAAAAAGTTTCAATTGACCCAGAATTAGAGAGTAAGAATTCCAGATTTCCCCCACCCTTTCTGCCTCTCTGTTGGACACAACTAAAGAAAATAAATCTAAGAATCTCAATTAAGAAAATTATGTCAATTGAGAAGAAAATGTATCAGGCAAGAGCAAAAACATTTCTTGAACAGATGGTTAATTAATATGAAGTTTGAGCTCTCCAGCTCTGGTAGACTCCTTCAAGATAACCCTGCTAATCCCAGCTTTTAAAGGATGAAATTATTTAGCAGTCTGATAGAACCGCAGTCTAACATTGATGCCTCAACTGACTGTCATTTTTAAAAACAATGTCGCTTAGCGTATTTCAGCACTGTCACCCGTAAGAATAATTAGCTTCCATCAAAGCAGTAGATTATCTGTTCATGTCGCCCATTGAGTCATTACAATGAGGTACCAATAAAGATGAATTATGTCTAATCTTTCCTTCTCTTCTGTCCATCTGATTGATGATTATAACATCTCCGATATTACAAAGCAGAAAAATGACACTGACATTTAGAACATGAGGCTCTGACAGATAAAAACTGACTGCAAGGCACGTTCCATGATGAGAAAAACAAGCCAAGACAAATAAGCCTCCAAACAAAGAGGCAATTAGGCAGTGTGTGAATTATAGAGTGACTACACCTTGTGGGTGGAATGTGACCCCATTAATTACACAGTACAAGGGGCATCCCTGGCGTTTTTGCCGTGATATTTTACTGCAAAGTGCACTGATGACATGTGTTCTCTTTCTGAAACAAAGACAGAAGGATTTCCCCATTTACTCGCCTGTCTTCTGGGTGACAGGTTCCAGTTGCAAGAAGTTTTGTCATCAGAATAGTCAAGCAGCCAATAGTGAGCATGGGAAGTTGTGCGTGTTTGCCTCACAGTTAAAATTTGAATTTGTTTGATAGTTTACTTCAGTACAAAATAAAGTCAGGGACTCCGGGCGCTCCGGTTTCTTCCCACAGTCCAAAGATGTGCAGGTTAGGTGGATTGGCCATGCTAAATTGACCCTTAGTGTCAGGGGGACTACGAGACCAAATGCATGGGGTTATGGGGATAAAGCCTGGGTGGGATTGTGAACAGTACAGACTTGATGGGACGAATGGCCTCCTTCTGCACTGTAGGATTCTATGGTTCTATGAATGTTTCTTTAACATTTCAAATTTCTGTAGCAGGAATATAGGAACAGAAGGCCATGGATGGGTTCTGCCATTTGATCGCGATCTGTACCTCAGCACCATTCACCTGTCTCTACATGGAATCATACAGAACATTTTGGCCTGAATTTTCCGCCCGTCAGCCACACACTGGCCTGGAAACGGACGTGAACCGCATTCTCGGTTGTGATCGGCATCAGAGCGCAACTTCAGATTGGCTGGCTAATTAATGGCCATCCGAAGTTTCACACACTCTGTGAAAGGTTGAGCGCTGCAAGGGAGGGCAGGTGCCAAGAAAAGGGCGTGTGCAGGCTGGTGTTTCCAATGTGCCCTCTCAGGGAGGTAGCTGCTGTGGAGCTGTCTGAGGGGGCTGCTGACATGTGAAAAACAAACATCAATGTTAAGACTACGCCACCTAAGCAGCAAAATCATACACAGACCTCAGCCTTCAGACACGTGTGAATTTTATTTGAGCTCTGTCCGATCACCCACCCTGGATCCAGGTCGCAGCTTAAGCCTAAAGGCCGCCTTGCCAATCAGCCTACCCGTCAACCGTAACGGGCGGATGGGCAATGTAAAATTCTGGTCAACTGCTGTTTAATTAATTTAAATTGGTTTCTTGATTGACAAGGGGCGCACTTCTGACTTACTCACCTGCCCGCCAACCAAAATATCACGCAAAGGCGCAATGACATCAAGATGCGCAGCCAACGATTTGATTTTACACGCTTCTGGGTCTAGTGTACGTCTGAACTTTATACACCACAGCAAGCCATTCGGCCCAAACCGTTCTTTACAGTGCCTATATTCCACATGATCCTCCTCTATCATGCATCATCTAACCCAAATTAACATTTTAAAGAATCCCTACAGTGCAGAAGGATGCCATTCGGCCCATCAAGTCTGCACCGACTCCCCGTAACACCACATATTTTTGCCCCACTAATCCTCTAACCTATACATTTTTTGGGCACTACAGGGCAATATTAACATGGCCAATCCACTTAATCTGCACATCTTTGGACTGTGGGAGGAAACCAGAGCACCCAGAAGAAACCCACGAAGACACGGGGAGAACGTAGACAGTTACCCAAGGCCAGAATCGAACCCAGGTCCTGATGTTGTGAGGCAGCAGTGCTAACCACTGTGCCACCATGCCCCCCAATTCCTTTCACCCTCATGTACCTATCAACCACCTCTTAATATATCAATGAAACTCACTCAAGCTGAACCCTGTGATAACAATTTCCACATCACGCTCTCTGGGTGAAATAGTTTCTCTTGAATTCCATGTTGGATTTATGAGTGACTTAGGTAGTAGAAGTGTCTGGCACGCACAGGATTAATGTGGGACTCAGTACTGCACCCCCACACAGTGATTTAAGTAGGCACATGACCTTAAACCTAAGGTCAGTGTTATTTTGGCCAGAGATATGTTAAGACCTACAATGGAGATAGCACCTTTCCTGTACCCTTTATTGTGTACATGGTTACAAGTAGTTAATAAAGACTTGCTGTGTACATACAGAGGACTACAAAGACTTCTTAGTAAAAGACACATTTTGTAACCAATACCATCCCAACATAGTGGTAGCTCCGGATCACAAACCCTCCTCCTCACAGAAATACTTACAGACTAAAAAAAGGACATCTGCAACGGATTCTGAACTGAAAGAAATTTCAGACACTGAAAACATTCACCAGTAAAAACTCTAAACAAGACTCTCAAAACCAAGGGCAGATATTTTGTTGCAACAGAAGACTGCACACAATCTCCCTTGGAAGTCCAGTTTCAGCATGCATATTCATAACCTACAGGGTGAGCTAAATCTTTTTCACTTCCAGGCTGCAGTCAGCCCTGAGAAGCCCATTTTACTAATGCAGTCAGCAGCACCATTTGAATGGAACCCATCCCTAATTCTGATTCTCTGATTCTGAGCCTAAACTTGTTGTCTCCAAGTTGGACAGAAAAAAACAAATTCATAATTAACTTACTCAACACTTGGGGCATGACCATCTGAACTCTTAAACAACAAGTCTGTAGTTCATTCAAATATCTCACTACTTGCAACACTACATCGCTGATTAAGTGTCTGCAGAGCGCCGACCCACATGGTAATTGTTGAAAATTCTTCTTCCTGAAGCCAATCAAAACTGGCAAATGCAGGAAGTCCATTATTCAGCAGGGAATGATGATGCCATCTTGGAAGCATGTAAACTCTCAAAGCTGTACCTACACTTTTAAAATCTTCACCGTGGATTACAATTCCACACTTCCAACTCCACTGGGAGTCACATCATGAGTCACCCAAGGTCCAGACCAGTCACAAAATTAGAGATTTTAGAGGGTAAGGTTTTTAAGATGTAGCACCGCTTCAGCTTTAGATAAAAACTCAGAAGCAGAACAAGTAAACACACTTCTTTACTCAATAGGGCCAACTACAGATGGTATCATTGTATGCCAGAATATTGAGGAAGATTTAAAATCCTTTGGTATTTATTTTAACTTTAGATTCAACAAAATTTTGGAAAGAGCTAAATTCAATAAGAGAGTCTAAGTGCCAGGCAAACCTATCAATTCCTTCATAAATAATCTCAACAGGATAGCAGAGGGGTGCGGTTATCGGGATTTAAAGGCTGAGCTCATCTGAGACAGAATCATGCTGGGTGTTGCAGACGATTCACTCTCTGACCTCCTCCAAACTAAAGATGGCCTTACCTTAGACAAGGCAATCCAACTAGTCAGACTGTCCGAGCTAAGTGAACAACACAGGACAATCCTAAGGGAGAGAATACAACATGGGGCAGAAGCCAGCCCTCAGTCCAGCTTATCAGGTCACAAAGACACAGGGACATTCAAAGTCAGCAAAAGCAATTCCTGAACCACCCCTGAACTTTATCCTGCCAACGCTGCAGTGTGAAGCATCCTCAAAAAAGAGAGAAGTGTCTTGTGAACCATGCCCAATGCTTCGACTTTAACAGAACTGGTCACTTTGTGCAAGTTAAAACCTCAGCACCTCACTGATAGCCCAAAGATAATCCACAAGGTTGAAACCGAAAACCCAGAAGACAAACAGCCAGGCTTCATGGGTGAGATCAACGAATGTGGTTCCTCATTTTGGAATGTTGACATCAATCATCTAACAAACTTCAAATTATATTCAGGTCCGGCATGATAATCCTGTGAGATGAAGAATCATTGCTCCAAGGCCTCTGGCTTTGAACAATGGATGCTCCACTATATGGAGCAGGGCAATCTGACTGCGTATCATCAGCATCATCCCAAAACCACTGAGGTATGACAACAAACAAATCTTCGAGTTGATGTAATTATCTAGAATCAGTCTCTCTCTCTCTCCTGAACAGCGATGCCTGCATAGTCCTGGGTTTCTCCCAGACGGTGAAGGATGTAAAGATTACCACTGTCATTAGCCAACTAGAACAGCACAGTCCTGGGTGCTCATACGCTAAAGAGTATTCGGACTCAGATTTCACCTTCGATCTCTCTCCTCTCTTTGTGGAGCAGATTTGTTCATTATCATTGCGGATCCTGGAAAATCCCCAACAGTCAGACCAACCTAACATCCATGAGATTACCACTGCACCTCCGGTGCAAGTTCTACCAGAGCAAGATCAACGGTCTGAGGAGCTTCTACCTCAAAGTATGATGATAGTTAGCATATCAATCACGTAACAACTTCCAGCCAGTTACCAGAACAAGGTAGCAGCCTATCAACAACATCAACAAAAATCAGAGGTCAGCGCACCACATTCTACTCACCAAAGGGATGCTCTTCCTCAGCCTCAGAGTGTTTCAAAATGGCCCGCACAGAAAAAGAAGGAAAAGCATCACCGAGGAGATGAATACATGTTAATTTGCCCCGCAAGAAACGACATAGAGTAACAGCAGCCATGTATCAACATAACAGCTCAACTGACCAGGCGTGATTCATTCTGAAGAAATGGAAACATGCCCAAATGCCAGTCCAACTTCCCGACCAACAACAGGAGTCAGGGCCAACAGTTACGTTGCCTATCACTCTCCCAACAGAATGGCAAACAAGAAGTAGAAGGACTTTAAGGCCTCCAGACCACCTCAACATCCAACTTCAAGAACTTGGAAAGGAGAGATGAGTAGTTACTGCTAATACTGTGAGAGCAATAATGTTGGAATAGCATTAAGGTTGTAACAATAAGGTAAATGCATAAAACTTACAACAAAATAAGACCTGAAGTGAATTGAAGTGACTCTATATCCATAGAATAAAAAGTTAGGGGGAGCTGCAGTATAAGAGCCTGCACATACAAGGTTAATGTGAGACTCAGTACAGTACCATGCACACAGTGATGTAAAAGGCACATGACCGAGAGCTAGGGTCAATGCGTTGTTGGCCAGAGATGTGTTAAGACCTAGACATGGAGATAGCTCTTTGCCTGTAGCCTTTACCATATATTTGTCTATAGTTACAAGTAGTTAATAAAGAGTTGATGTTAACATAAAGAAGACGACGAAGACTTGTTTAACAGACATGTTCTGTAACCAGCACTATCCCAACAATCTTCATATTTATGAGGGACAAATTTCGATAGACTCCGAAAATGGGGGTTGTAATGGGCGATTGTCCTACACCCATGGAGTGCAGTGCAAGCAGCATGCCAACCATGGGCTCATTTCAATGATTCCAGACTTCCAGCCAGCACTCGCAACATTAATTATTGGTTAGATTGATGAACAGAGCAATAAATGAGTGGTTACCACCAGTTAAAGCTTGTCCATGCCTCTACAAGAGATGCATTGTGGCTGGAGCAGGTGTTGCTAGTCACACGTGAAGTGAACCTGACCTGGGATACATTGAATAATAGCACAACATGGGAGAGAGTGGGATTCGAGGTTTTCAGAAATTGCTCTGGATGCCTACATGGAGGAGGTGAAAAGGAGGATACATGTGTCATACCCACAGGGGGCCTGGAGGCACGTACACGCCAGACGCAGTCTCCCGAAGACAACAGCGGAAATCAGGCTCTGAGGATTCAGATGCAGTCTACAAGAAGTTCAAAAAGCTTAAAGGGGTGGACAAGGTCAGCGAATGTTTCTTTAAATGTTAAAACTACCAAATTATCCCCTATCCTAAAACACTGTTCAATCCACCACAATCCCAGCGACCACACCCCCCTATCACTCACATAACAATAATTTCTATCAATTAGGATGCATACCTAAGATTCATATGCACCACCTCACCTTCAAACACTTATTATTACTGCAAGCCTCACACCCGCAGCTCACAGCTGACACACACTGCCAGCTATTCAACCATGACAGCCACATCAGCCAAACAGATTGCTCAACATTCAGTGACATACTTCCTTCTTTCTTGCAAGGTAGCACAAACATAGGGACAGCAGGAGTTAACTGGAGGGGGACAGGCACAGCTGCTTGCCCTCATCCCAATGGACGAGATGATGTTGGTCATTTTTGGAATGCCCACTGATGAGACATGGCCAACACCATTGAAGATGACGTTCTCCTCATACCTAATCTTCATCCCACTTTCTCTCATTCTCGTCCCACACTCTCTTCTGAGTTACAAGGTGCAGATATTATAAATATGAACCTCTTACTTTCCCCTCATTCACTTCCTGGAGGACAACCTTCTCCTTGTGTTTTTCCCCATCAGATACACAAGAAATACAACCTGACCTGGCTTTGCACAAACGACAAGAAAACAATGACGTGACATCATTTGATTTCACCCTCACAACCACCAGCTCAGTGTGTGTACATTAGAGAGAATAGTATTGAGATGGGGATCTGCATGATGGTTGAGTCACTGGCACGTGTGACTGCAGCCAGGGCAGGGGGCAAAGATAGCTCAGGGTCACACGAGAATTATGCTGCTTCGGACTCAAATGAGCACTTCAATAAGTTAGCTTCCAGAGGAATCCTGATGGGAATGCATAATGCGATGCTCGGTGCATTGCAAAACCCACCAGAAAACCTACATCCAAGGAGCATGAAGAGGTCCAGCATCAACTTCACACGGAGCTTTGCTCAGAGCCTGGTATCCATCATCTCCAGCTTGGAAGAGATATCCAACTCCATTCACTCACCTATGGATACTGCCTTAATGCAGAGTCTGTAGGCCAATGTTCAGTTGTCACTGCAGTACTCACAGCAGTCACACACTGTGAGAGTGCTACAGTGGTGCCCAGACCACTGTCATGTAAGACTTCCTGCCATACAAGCTCAGACTGCTACCTTCACCAGAGTGTGCAAAGGGGTTTGCTGGGTGTCCAGAAATCTATTTTCCAGCAAGGACTGCTGAGGTGCCACCCTGGGAGTGGCAGGGTGAGCCCAATCCCATACTGTCCTCCCTCAGGATGACAGCATTCATCCTCCCACCACTGCCACTCCTCCAGTGCTCTTACTGTTCCCTGTCAGCCAGAATCTCAGGCTGCTGTTGCCTATGCTAAGATGATGCAATCCCAAAGGTCAGCCTTGGAGGCTCAGAGCTATTAGAGGGTGTCCTTCACGGCATCTGCAGTCTCCTCCATTGAACGGTGGCAGCCCTTCTGCCAGCCCTGCTGCAGTTACTGGGATTGGGCCGGCACTAAAAGCATGCACAAACATACCAACATATAAATTAGGAGCAGGATGGTCCATTCAGCTCCTTGAGCCTGCTGCACTATTAGATAAAATCATAGCTGATCCATTTGTGGTCTCAACTCCACTTACTGCCCTTTAACTCTCATCTATCAAAAATCTATTTAATTCAACCTTAAAAATATTAAATGAACCAAATTTTATTCCTCTCTGGAAAGAGAATTCCACAGAATAACAGCCCGCAAAGAAAAAAATTATCTTCTTAAATGGGAGTTATCTTGGTCGATTCTCCCATCCTGCTGTGCTAATTTTTTAGTGACTGTCCATTTGGCAGGATGAATAAAGGAGAAGCATGACAATCCTGCGACAGCCAATTCGTGGGGTTTCCGCGAGCGTTCACATCCCGCTTGCATCTCCCAGCGCTGGATTTCTGGTGGAATCTGCTCCACGCTGGATACAAGCCTAGCCTGTACAACCTTTCCACATAAGACAATCTGCCCATTCCAGATGTTAATCTACTAAATGTTCTCTGAACTGCTTGCAAAGCATTTATGTCCTTCCTCAAATAAGGAGAGCAATACAATAAACAGTACTCCAGATGTGATCTCACCAATGCCATGTATAACTGAAGCATAGCATCTATATTGCATTCAATTGCCCTCGCAATAAATAATAACATTCTATTAGCTTTGCTAATTATTCACTGTACCTGCATACTAAAGATTCATGTACTAGGACATACTGCTCATTTACATCTCAGACCTCTGCAATCTCTGACCATTTGGAGAGTATGCTTCTCCTTTATTCATTCTGCCAAATGGACAGTCACATACTTGCCCACATTATATACCATTTGCCAGATCTTTGCCCACTCACCTAACCGATCTATATACTTTTGTAGCCTCCTTATGTCCTCCTTAGAACTTACTTTCTTATCTATCTTTGTGTCATCAGCAAATTTAGCAACCATACCAGTGGTCCATTCATCCAAGTCATTGAAATAAATTGTAGAGTTGAGATCCCAGCACTGATCCCTTGTGGCACGCCATTCGTTACATCTTGCCAACCAGAAAACTACCCACTAATAACTACCCTCTTTTTCCTGTTAACTAGCCAATTTTCTATCCATGTCAATATGTTACCCCCTACATCATAGGATTTTTTTGCGCAATCACTGCAATATATGCCTTCTACTTACAAGGGTAATTAACTGATTTTTGCATATAATGTGGAAGGAGTTCTTTTATAAATTTATGAACATATGAAATAGGAGCAGGAGTAGGCAATTTGGCCCCTCGGGTCTGTTCTGCCATTCGATTAGATCATGGCTAATCTCTTTGGGTTCAAGTTCTATAGTACATCTACCCCTGATAACCTTTGATTCCTTTGCCGAACAAGAATCTATCTACCTCCACTTTAAAAATATTCAATGACTCCACTCCCACTGTCTTTTGAGGCAGTGTTCCAAAGTTGCACGACCCTCTGAGAGAAACAGATTCTCCTCATCTCTGTCCTAAAAGGGTGAGAAATAATTTTAAAACAGTGTCCCCGAGTTCTGGACTCGCCCTCAAGAGGAAACAACCTTTCCACATCCACTTTGTCAAGACTGTTCAGGATCTTATATACTTCAACCAAGTTACCCCTCACTTTTCTAAATTCCAATGCAAATGGAACCTGTCCAACCTATCCTCATAAAACAACCTCCTAATTCCAGGTATCAATCTAGTAAACCTCGACTACACCAAAACGATTGCCCACCAGTACACCAATGTCTGGTGCAAGTAGTTGATGCAGATGCCTTGCAATCACTAAAACCTCCTTTAGCACCGACCACACCACTCCCTGTAGACTTGGCAACACTGAACAACTATCAAAAGCGCTAAACACTCATGGAATCCAAACAACAGCCAGAAGAAATTCACCAGCCATTAACCTGCTAATAGTCATTGATCCCTGAATTGTAATGGAGCGGGTCCTTCCTGTTGCTGAACCTGTTCCGCTGTGTTAACTGGTGCATTGAGCTCCAAAATGACACCACTGCCATCAAATTGGTGTTGCCCACTGACTGATGTCATGATTTGCCTGTGTTACATACTACAAGTGGACATGCACTGTGCGCACTAATACCCTCATCAATATGGGGTCTAGTGCAGATGTACTTATCCCATGGCACTATCTTAAAGAAGAGAAGAGATGACCAATATTTGTCCCGGGAAGAACAGCTAAAACAGCTGATCTGTGGACACTGCAGATTCATTAGTTTCAGGCAGAAATTGCTTGCCAAGCCCATTGGCTAGAAAGAGAAAAGAAAGACTTACATTTACATAGCAAAATTTTTGAACATAGCTGTTGTTGTAATTTAGAAAACATGCAGCCAATTTATCCAGAGCAAACTCCCGCAAACAGCAATAATGTTGTGACTAGATAATCTGAATAAGTAACGTTGGTTGAGGAATAAATATTGATCAGGACAGTGGCAAGAAATTTTCTGATCCTTTTCAAATTAGTATTATGGGATCTTTTATATCCACCTGAAAGCAAATGGGGGTGGGTTTTACGTTTAAGGTCTCATCTTGTCCCTGGCTGTACCTCTTGCCATCCTTTGTACCAGGCAACAAAGGTTTTTACTGTTTCCTAGGGTTTCCCACTGGGATTATAACTAGTGGAATGCTCAATGAATTCCAAGGTTGTTGCTTGATGGACACATGCAATTCCTTTAATCCAGACTATATAATCTGCAGTGCTGATGGTGTACATCCACGGAGATATAGGGCTTCACTAGGGCTGCACGTCAATAGCAGTTCTAGAAAGGGGCAAAATAGACACAGCAAACCTGACCATCTCTGTCACTGAAAGATTGAGCTGAGCAATTCTGAGGCAATTGAATTATTTGATTTGATTCAAACATTAAGTCAGCCAATTTGCAATCAGATCCGAAGGGGTAAAAATGTTGTTATGGGGCCTTTAATTCAATGTCTTGTGATTCATCTTCATTCTGGGGCAGATTTTAATGGTCCTGCAACTGAGGCGATTAGGTGACCTAGGTGCGGATGTAATGGAAATTGGTTAGGGGAGCACAGCATGCCTCAAAGAGACCCCACCCAATATCACTGCATTAAGTAATTAAATAGATGGAAAATTAAGCAGGCTTGAGCAGGTCTACTTTGATCTTCCTTTATTGTCTCCAAGACTTATATTTCAAATACAATAGAATGCTCCTATTTTATAAGGAATATTAATCTGGCATTAAATCCAACCTTAGCCCAAATGAGCTCATCAATTCTGAATGGCCTTGGATACAAAAACAATAAAGGAGTGGGAGTAGACCACTCAGCCCCTCGAGTCTGTCCCACCATTTAATAAGATCATTTGCTGATCTGATACCAACTTCATATCTACACTCGGCTCCTCCCAATAATCTATCATCCCTCGCTTACCAAGCATCTATCCAATGCTACCTTAAAAATATTCAAAGATTCTGCTTCCTCAACCTTTTCAGGAAAAGAGTTCCAAAGACTCACAACTCTCTGAGTGAAAAACATTCACTTCATCTCCGTTTTAAATGGTCAACTCCTTATTTTCAAGTTTTCAACTAGTAACCCTAGTTTTGGATTCTCCCACAAGAGGAAACATCTTCTCCACATCCACCCTGTCAATACCCCTCAGGATTTTATATGTTTCAATCAAGTCACCTCTTACTCTTCTAAACTCCACCATTTACAAGCCAGCCTGTCCAACCTTTCCTCGTAAGACAACCCATCCCCATTCCAGGTATGAGTCTGGTAAATGTTCTCTGAACTACTTCCAATGCATTTACATCCTTCCTTATATAAGGTAGACAATAATGTACACAGCACTCCAGATGTGGTCTCAACGCCCTGTATAACTGTAGCATAACCTGCTTACTTTTGTAAAAGCAAAATACTGTGGATGCTGAAATTGGAAACAAACATAGAAAATGCTGGAAAATCTCAGCAGGCCTCACAGCATCTGTGGAGAAAGAATAGAGCCAACGTATGGAGTCTGGGTGACCCTCCTGACTCGAAACATTGGCTCTTTCTCTCTCCACAGGTGCTGTCAGACCTGCTGAGATCTTCCAGCATTTTCTGTTTTTGCTCCTTACTTTTGTATTCAATTCCTCTCACAATAAATTATAACATTCTATTAGCTTTCCTAATTAGTTGCTGTACCCACATTCTAGCCTTTTTGACTCATGCATGAGGACACTCAGATCCCTCTGCACCTCAGTGCTCTGTAATCGCTCACTATTTAGATAATATGCTTCTTTTTATTCTTCCTGTCAAAATGGACAATTTCACATTTTCCCACATTATACTCTGTTTGCCAGATCTTTGCCCACTCACTTAATTTATCTATATCTTTTTGTAGCCTCCTTATATCCTCCTCACATTTTAATTTCCTACCTCTAGTTGTGTCATCAGCAAATTTGGTAACCATCCCGTCCCTTCATCCAAGGGAAGGTAAACAGTTGCGATCCCGGCGCTAATCCCTGTAACACACCACTCATTACATTTTGCCAACCTGAAAAAGACCTATCAATGCCTACTCTCTGCTTCCCGTTAGCTAGCCAATCTTCTTTGCATGGCTGGAATGAATTAATGAATTAACTGGCAGACTAAAGGGAAGTCTCAGTCTGACCCTTGATGCTCTCAATAAGTGAATAGGGTCTGTTATTATTACCCAAATACTTTGTTCCTGCAGCATAACCTGTTCCCAGGTAAAGGTAACGTTCTCAGCTCTGCCATTTTGTAAAACTCCATGTTTTTATGTTCATATCCTATTGTAGATATGTGCTGAGGTCTGCATAGGGTACGATTCCGAATACAAATTAGAAACAAACATAAAAAGATGAATAATTATTTGTTGTTGTTTGAGATGGTCCTTTGCACATGCCTTGTGAACCTCTGGATGCATGAATTTGTTGTAATAGTGTAGATTTAACTGTCCCCACAGCAACCAGACTTTGATACAGCAAGTAGCATGACCTCTTGTCATTGAATCTGAGAGGTCCAGGCTATCCACCATGACAGAAACAATAACCTGGAAACTGATCCAAAAATCAGCTACCAGTAATGTTGTATGGTCTGCTAGGTGAACAGAGGCATTTGGAGTAGGGAAACTTGCCTATGGTTTCTTATCCACCTGGGAATCGAACCCGGGTCCATTTGCTTGTGAGGTGATCACACTTTCCACTATGCTGCGGGAGTGTGGCAACACCATATGATCACATGACCTTTGACAGGGACTTCCTCTGTAATCCAGGCAATAACCTGGAAACAACCACAAGATAAATTTGTGTAGTTATAATAGAGATGATGAACTGGGTGACTAATGCTTGTGGAATAGAAAGGAAGCTATCTGTGTCTCCACTCATTCATGCTGAAACAAGCAGCAGACAAGGGACATAAATACACAGATATGATACACAGAAGCAAGCTGCAAAGGGCTATCTGTAATTGAGATTTAGGAATAGGAAAAAGCCATTATCCCAATAACCAGACGCATCCACAATCCCATCTCCTTACCATTTAATGACATCTTCCAATTCCTACAAGTTGGCGTTGACTGCCTTCTGTTGACAGGATGGTAACAGCCTCAAACTGGACTCTGTAGCTTTCCCACCCCATTAACACCGGCAAAGTGACTGGCTCCATTTTGAAAGGGGCCTATTGCTGGGTATCTAACTGCCTGTTCAGGTGTTAGGCTCCTCTTAACATGAAAATCGGTGTCTAATAATGTAAAATAAAAGACCCAAATTATAAATTTGCTTGTTATTGATTGGAAACTGCACAATGCCCACTCCAATCAGTTCCATGGTGATGGGATAGAGGCCTGGCCAGCAAAGGCAAGTGTCCAATTATTTTGCAGGCCTTCAAAAGATCAAGAAGTCAAAATCTGCCTCCTCTTCTCTCCATTACAACATACCTACTTGATTTTAAATCTCATTTACAACAACAAATTCAACAGAGTTCACCATTCTTCATTCCAGTGTTTGATTTAACTTTTAGATGGAACAGTTCTGTCTGGCTTCTGACTCTTGGCTTTCCTAATTTACAACTTGTTTGGTCATGATTGGCACTGGGTGCCATATGAGTGGCTGTGAGGCACTGGGTTCTGCCATTCTACCCAACCCTGCCAGTGTATTAGAAATTAAGAAACGTTTCTGTTACATTTGAGCAAGAGAGATTTTCTACAAAGCAGCTGCCTGGGGGATTACAGTCATTAACTAACTATTGAAAACTGCAAATCAACAACAGAACTGGACCGGAACAATTGACCAGGAAAAGACACAACAGAATTCAGGTAAGCAGTGTCGCTCACAAAAATTAGTAACTGTGAATTATTTTTATTTTCCTGTCGTCATCCGACGCAAGTCACCTGTGAAACCCAATGGATGAGTGCTCCTTGAAAAGACACTGGGGTCTGATGCTTGAAAGTGGTGATGCACTTTTATGTGCATATTGGAACGCAAAATCGATGAACGTGATGCAGGAAATAAAAAGATATTAGATTTCTGTGGCAAAGGGTGGCACAGAGAGAGTCAACAGCAACACCCTGCAAAAGCATGTTCCTCCCAGGCAAGGAGCTGCCTTACAGTGTGAAAATAACTTGTTTGTAACAAAGAGACAACCACAAATGGGCAGTGCTCCATGCATTCCGAGACTTCTGGTAGCCTGAGGTGTTTCCTGGTTGTGGGGTGTGGATGGGAGAAGGAGCAGGGTTGGCGGGACAAGTGTGTGCCATCTCATGTTGTGGTAAAGGCCCTGCAAGTCTGTACTCTTTACTTCCCTTCTTGCCCAAGAGCCGTTGATCATCACGCAGGAGTTGGGGGATGAGCTGAGAGAGCAAGTTAAAGTGTTACTTCTATGTCTGCTTGTTGGAATTCATTTTATTTGTAACTTTCATGTTAATTGGTTTTCAGACATTTCATAATTTATGATTTGTTTTGTTTCTGATTTTAAATTCCTCGAGCATTTATTCAGATCACCAACACAAAAGGGGAATGTCTACGTCAGAGTGTTTTATAGGGAATGACTTGTGCATTCTATTACTTGTTTTACATTTTGATGCTATCTGCTTGATGTGTTCATTAGAGCAACTGGTTTCTGTCTTTACAAGTACACTCAGGTATTGGGAGTGGGTGATGGAAAACTACACAGAGCATCAGGCAAGAGGTGAATGAAATAAGAGAGTAATAAAGCAAAGAGAATTTGACAGAATCTGTAAGGTAACAAATAAAAGGATACAAAGCAGATTAAACATCTTTTAACCCTGTAGTCACCATATCCTTCACATTTCCCCTTTCTCTGTTCCCACACCTGCTCTTGCCCAATCCAGTTTCACTATTCCTCCAACCGTGACATCCCAGTAACCGTTTCCCTCCTGAGCATAGAACACTCAGTACCTTTCACTCTCAACACTAACATTCTACTTCCACCTCCAACGCCCCCATTATTATTCACTCTGACCCCATACACACCACACCCTGCCAAATTCCCATTCGAGTTACCGACTCATCAGGATTGACCTGGAGATTTTCAAAATGAACATTGATATCAAACACTACAGTAAGCAACCAGATAGAAAATCACAGGGGCACCAAACTGAATGGTATATCTTTCATTTTCCTTGAATACGCATACTTTAGGTGTACAAATATCGAAATATCGGAGATGGGGAAAGAAGATTGATTGACAGATATGGTTAATCCGATTGGGTAACAAGCAGTATTCCAATTGGCTATTGGAAGACACTGCACCCATAGGATGGACCAAGGGATGGACCAATGCGGAACAAAATGAAATCTCCAGGAATACTCTCAACTTGACAACCCTACCCCCAGTGTTACTCACTCTGTGTTCCTGCAGTCAATATTCTCAAATAGCTTTCACCCTGTCTCTCTCCCTTATCTGTCACACTTCCTCATAGAGATTTCATTTTCCCACTTTGTCGTTTCCTCTGCTACATGTCTCTCACTTTCTACATTTCGTTTCTGAATTTCTTTTATTTTTGATATCTTTTACTTTCTCCCTTTCAGTGTTTTTCTGCTCATCCATGTCAGGGATGCAAAGATGGATCACTTTCCATCCTGTGCACTTAATATTAGCATCAAGCAAAGCCAGATTAGTTTGGTTAGATGCAATGTAATGCTCCCTCCACCCTTCTCCTCAATAACCCCATCTCTTGAAAAGAGCTCCCCCCACTGTACATGTACAGTATATTGGTGATCTGCTCAATTAAGAATGACTATTCAGTTGTCAATTAGAGTCGTTTTTGTGGTGGCCAGACCTAATCAGAGCTGGATTGAGAATGTTTCAAAAAGAACATGATAGTTGTCTAATCTTGACTAAGGTCAGAGCTTCTGTGACAGTCTTTAGAATGGGACCAAGTAGACCTGGTATGGTCACAAGGGAAATGCAAATGATGTTTTTTGAATCATTGTCATAAATCAGTCAAATATTTAATGCCAGGAGTTCTTGGTGTTTGGTTGTCTAGCAGAGCAATGGGGATAGGTGATGTGTCAATGCTATGTCTCACCATTGCGATTTAATGGTTAGCTGTAGGGAGTGAGGATTTTACATAGACCTTATGGAGTTTGGTGAGTGGAGCCATATCTTTGACAAGATAAGACTTTTCAAACAATCATGCTCTGCTCATCTTTGCAGTGGTGCCAAATGCATCTGTCTCAAAGTTGGCCAGCAGCTGCTGCTACCACATTTGGTTCTGGTTCATTATGGGGCGGTCTTCAAAATCAGCTATGAAGCCAATTAACTCAGCCATCCTCTGGGACAAAAGTTATGGTTGTATGTTTTCTTTCATAATCTCAGAATGTCCGAAAGTTTTATAGCCAACCGTGCTCTTTGAAGTGCTGTCGTTGCTGTAATTTAGTGCAGCTGTCAATCTGCAAACACCAAGTTTCCAAAAAGAGCAGTGTGATAATGACTAGATCATCTATTTTCATGGCATTGGTCGATGGATAAATCTCAGGTGAGACATTTGGGAGAAAATCCCAGCTCTTCTTCAAATCTGCCATGGAATATTTTCCCTGAAAAGACTAAAGTTATCAGTTGACCATCACATTCCAGAGATGGATGCAAAATACTGCGGATGCTGGAGTGTGAAACAAAAACAAAAAAATGCTGGGAAATCTCAGCAGGTCTGACAGCATCTGTGGAGAGAGAATAGAGCCAACGTTTCGAGTCTAGGTGACCCTTTGTCAGAGCTGAGAAGAAAAAGAGCCTCAGCTCTGACAAAGGGTCATCCAAACTCGAAACGTTATCTCTATTCTCTCTCCACAGGTGCTGTCAGACCCGCTGATATTTCCCAGCATTTTTCTGTTTTTGTTTCACATTCCAGAGATGGTTTCTCTGACCACAGCACACTCCCTCGGTGCTGCATTGCAGTGTTGGTGAACTTATGTCTTCTGCTCAAGTTTTTGGAGTGCAGCTTGAACTCACAACTTTCTGACTCAGAGTTGAGAATGCTGCCAATAATCCACAACTGATACCAAAATGATTTTCTGGTAGGAAAAATGCAGAGAGACAATATAAAATAAAGGAGGAGCAGGGGCAGCGAGTCCCTGTGTGTATATGAACATAAACAATTAAAGATGGCAGGATAGGCTGAGAGAGCAGTTAAGAAAGCATACAATATCCCAGTGTTACAGATGGGGAAGAGAGAGAAACTGAAACCTCCAATTTCCTTCTCCTCGGTCTGTGAACAGTGTGGTTTATGTTTGTAAAGATAGGTGTGTGTGTTTCTGAGCCTCCATTAGTGTGTGCTCAATTCAAAAGTACCAGCAGCAGACTTCGGTGTGTTTAAAGAAAGAGGATTAATTTTTCACACACTTACCTTGAAGGATCTAAATGCTACATCAGTCACACACCACATCTTCAAGAAAGATACAATTAAAGAAGATTGGGCACTTCTGCAAGTATTAAACCAAACGAATAGTTAAAAGCTTTTTTTAAGTTTTTAAAGTTTGAAGTTTATTTATTAGTGTCACAGGTTCACCTGGCTTTATGAATCCAGTGAAGGAGGAAGATTTTCCCAGTCTTGACTTGTAGTTTAGGTAAGTTCAGATGGCTGGGATCGGATATCTGGCAGTGGGGCCTGGCGGTGGATGAAAAAGACGAACAATTGAAGGCAGGAGGCAGACCAAGGGGAGGGAAGCTGGCCCCGACAAGGCTGCAGGAAAAGCCCACAATCATTGGGGTCAGAGGGATAGGTCACCATTCCCAAAAACCTCTCCAAGTCTTTCTTACATTTCGGGGGTGGCATGTTCATGACTGCTTCAATTTTACTCTGGTCTGGCTTCAGTCCCTCGCTTGTCAGCACATATCCTAAGTATCAAATTTCATGAACACCTATTTGGCACTTTTCCTTCTTCAGTTTTAAGTTTCTTTCTCTATCTCTTGCCAGAACCTGCCTCAGTCTGTGGTCCTGATCTTCTTGTATGGCTCCCTAGACTAGCAGATCATCAATAGAGGTTTCCACGCAGCCTAACCCTTCAAACAGCTGCTCTATTGTTCTGTGGAACACCTCAGGAGCTGAATTAATACCAAAAGATAAGGGTGAAACCTACAGCACCCCACATGGTATGTTGAAGATATAAAGATAGAAACTGCTTTCATCCAGCTTGACTTGCCAGAAGCCTGAACTCGCAGCCAAGACTGAATAGTATTTAGCATCAGCTAGCTTACACATGATCTCTTTCACTGTGACCATTTATAAATGCTCTCTTTGCACTGGCTGGTTTAGGTCTCTGGGACAGACTCACAGGGCCCGATTTTACCATCACACTGCGTACGTTTTCGGGCGCGAAAACTTGGTAAAGTCAGGCGTGAGGCGAGTAGTGCAATCCGCACCCACCTCCGCGCCAGATCCCCCCTTACCAAGGCCCGAAAATGGCCGTGATTGGGACCGCGCCTAAAATGGGTGTGACGGCCATTTAAATACATTTGCATGCATTTAAATTGACTTAATGGGCTGCACACCCAACTTTACCGACACTTTCCCCTTTACCACCGTGTTCAGCCATCTGGAATTGGTGCGAAACAGACGTGCTCCATATAAGTCCGATTTGGGTGCTCTGACAGTGAGGGTTAGTGAGGAGATAAGTGCCAAATGTCTGACAGCTTTCTGCTTCAGAACCCTGGGAGGCGGGGGGGGCCCTGGGAGGCGGTGGGGGGGGGGGGGTGTGGAATGGTGGGTCGGTCAGCTCTCTGTTTGAGATCGGTGGCGGGGGGGTGAAAGAGGGGTCTGCTGCCCTCTGCCTGAGATCAGTGGGGGAGAAGAGGGTTGGGGCAATGTCTGTGCGGGCCAGGAGGAGGCACTATCCGGGCCGGGAGGGATGTGACAGGGGACCAGCATTCTATCATTTTGTTTCTGCGCATGCACAGTTGGAGGTGCCAGTCGGAGCTGCAGGGTTTCGGGCATGTTAAGCCCTGCCCCCGGGCTTGTGCAGCAAGATTCGGAATGGCTGATAATTTTGCACGCAGAGTGCCTGAGAACAGGTCTAAAAGTTGGATCTGAAACACTGCCAGTTTCAAGTCCGTCCAGCACTTAGAATCAAAATGGTAAAATAGGCCCACAGATTCCCATCTGATTTTTCTACAGTTACAATTGGATTAACCCACTTTGTCAGTTCTTCAAGTTTCTTGATGGTGCAAAGTTTCCCCATTCTGTCCAACTCTGCTTTCAGTCGGTCTCTCAGCAATATTGCTACTTTCCTGGGTGGGTGTATTTTGGGTGTCACAGTCTTGTCAATCTTGATGGTGTGTTCCCTTTTTAGGCAACCAATCCCTTGGAACATGTCTTTGTACTCAGGATGTCATCAGAGGTGACAGTCATTATTCTCTTGATTAGCTTCAGATCTTCACAAGCTTTGAGCCCAAGAATGGGTGTTGCATCATTTTTCACCCATGTAAATGGAAGTGCTTGAAACTGTTTTTTGTAGTTTGCTTCAAGTGTGCATAGGCTTTCGACAGCAATTTCTTCACCTCTGGAAGCAAAAACTTCAGTTTTGTTTTAATTAGCTGTTTTCCTTTACTTATCTAATGATACAGGCTTATGGGAATGACATTTGCTTGTGTACCTGTGTCAAGTTTGAAATTCACCACAATGTTGGCAATTTGCTGCTACTGCACCAATGAAAAGTTCAGATTCAGATTTCCTGCCTCATCTTATGGACCGCAGTTTTGATATCTGGAGGGATAGAGGTCTCTGTAGACTAGGGGACGTGTTTGATGGCGCTACCCTGTTAGCTTTTGACAGCTGTGTCAACAGTTTGATATTCTGAGACACTCCTTTTTTAAAAATAATTGCAACTTCGGGAGAACTCTTCTTTTTGATGCTAAGATTTTCCTGATGGAATAAAATCTTGCTATGTGTGGAGCCCAGGCATTTAGTTAGTAAATTTTATGAGACACTATGCTTTAGATCTTGTAATAATAAATTGGACATGCTGTGGTCTTGGGAGAGAAACCTCGCAGTAAGTATTGAAGAGGAGACATGGGGTGATATTTGGGAACGTGTTAATAAAAGTTCAGTTTGTAACAGAACAAAGGAAACTCAGCTTAAGATATTGCACCATCTGCATATTCTTCCAAGCTTGTGGCACAATCCCACAAAATGGATGAGTGGTTCTTCAAGCTCTCCGAATTCACACGATTTAGCTCTTTTTTTCAGTTCAGTTACGTACTGATCAATGTTGTCATTGCCTTGCGTAAAATTTGTATCTTCCATATATGATATTTTTCCCAGAGATGCAGTAAGCATCACAACTTGAAAATTACAGAAAGTGCCACAAAACTCGACTTGTATCCATACAGTGTGTTCCATTCCTGGGTACCTCATTAGTAATTCTCTTGATATTTACAATATACAGTCCATGTCGGAATGCAGCCTGAGGCAAAAGGATCGCAAGTCAAAAAATTATAGAAAGTGCAAAATAATTCAACTTTTCTTCAGACAGCATGTTCCTCTCTGAGATGCCTCAGTGCAATTTCAATATCTTTGAATTGACAAAGTACATTCAGTGCCCAGAGTACAGCCCAAGAGATACTACAAATATTCCAGTCTTTCAGTGTACTATGGTTGAAAGGCCTTAGACAGCAGCCTGTCCATTGCTCCACTGTAGTAGCTGCCCCAAGTATTAGTGAGTCCCTCAGCACTTAATCCCGGATCTTGGAATGTGCCAGTCTGCAACAATATGATTAGTAGACACCAGAGTGGTGATCACTTTGGCGACCATGTACTGATAAGGAATCGCCACCCCAAGCATCAGCCCACACCTCCCCATTCCTAGTAAGGCTGGTGCAGCCACTCTTCAATACCAGCACTTGCTGTCAGAGAGAGAATGGGAGCTGCACTTAGGTCTGAGAGTGTTAAAGTGAATTTTAAATTCAGGTGCTTCTCATAGAAAGATGATGGATTGTTCCTTGAGCTTGCATTGGTCTCCATTTGGACAGTATGGAAGGCCAAGGACAGAAAGAGGTCAGAGTGGGAATGGAATGGAAAACTAAGCTGTTAAGCAACTGAAAACTCAGTGTCTCACATGTGGGCTGAAAGACACTCAGCAAAGCAATCACCCAATCTGCATTTTGGTCTCCCCAGCGTAGAGGAGACCATATTATGAGGACTGAATACAGGATATCCAGTTGGAACAAGTGCACATAAATTGCCATACACATTGCAGGAGTGTTTGGGACCCTGGACAGTGGGAAGGGAGGAAATGAAAGGGAAGGCTTACATCTCTTGAGTTTACAATAGAAGGCATTGAGAAAAGGGGAGAATGTGTTGGGATGTTGGAAGAGTGCATCAGAGTGTCAGTGAGAGTCTCAGATTTAGGTTCCAAGCATGAACAGTCACTCTAAACCTGAAGTGAATTCTGAAGTAATTCTTTCCAGTTGCCCGTACATGAATGGGTGCAAGGTGAGGCTCACAAATAAAATAAATCTAAAGAAGTTCTGCAGCCAGCTGCAACACATTACCATTCAAAAAAGGGGAAGACCACTGAAAATATTTCCAGTTGTGAAGTTAGTTTGCGATCATGAAATAACTTTTATTTAAATTGAGTGGTTTGTACATTCCAGAAAGTCAAATAAGAAGTTTTAAAAACTGGAGATAACTCTTTAAGAAGGAAGTACAGTCTAATAATTACCCACCTTTAAAAATAAACCCTCAAAAAATGTTATCTTTGCAATTTTATTCACATACTGTATTGGGATGACCTTTTAGAATCTTTATTGAAGATCAAAGCTAAGAGAAAACAGTGGTTAGAGCTTAAGTGACTGAATGACATTCAATTAAAATAGTATTAACACTTCAGGATAAATTTTGTTTAATTTACTCCTACTCAGATGTAACAACATTAGTGACTTTTTTTAATTGGACATCATAATGTCTGACTCCTACTCAAATGTAACTAAATTAAAGACTTTGGGGGTTGATACAGCTTAATTTACTCCTACTTCACTGTAACAACATTAGAGATGCTTTAGGGTAGATACTGTTTCCCATCAATTTTATTTAACAGAAACCTGAGCTTTCAGCCAGTTATTTGAAAGCATGAAAAATTCATACACAAAGTTTTTTTTCTATCCAGGAGAATATTAATTTTCTGTATTTTCAAAACTCAAGCACTGCTAAATCTGTCAATTAATGCCCAGCGTGAAATATTAGATGACACTTACATCTCCATTACCCCTTTAAATACAAAATGATATGATTATTAAAGAAATTGCCTGATCTGCATGGCATTTTTATATGTTATCAATCTTGCTGGGGATCCACATTTGGGAGGCAAGCTGACTGGAAGTCATATTTTTAATGATGATTTCTGGTCATGTTTTCAATCATTATTAAGCTTCCAAGTGGGCTGCACAAAGTGGTCTTATTACCAGATGCAAGGCTGTTAATCTGTTAATCTGTATCCCAGCCCAATACAAGCAAAAATCAAACACTGTCTCCAATAATATTGTGAAATACAAAACAGTCCCCCCCCCCCCCCCCCCATTAATGAGAAGGGCATCTAGCAGTTCCCATATTAACGCATTGACTGCAGAATCCAGACAGTCCTGAGTCCGAACCTTAGTTTTGGCAAGTTGCAATTGTTAAAGAGAGTTTCGGACACTTTTGACAGAGCGATCAGAGGAGACAGGCTGGGCCATTGGGCTGAAGAAATTAAATACGCATTACAGCCTTGGTTCAAACATGGATGAAAGAGCTGAACTCCAGAGGTGACTTGAGAGTGACTGCCCGTAACATCAAGGCCGTATTTGACCGAGTGTGGCATCAAGGTGATGCAAAACAGGAATCAATGGGTAAACTCTCTGCTGGTTGGAGTCATACTTGGTACATAGGAAGATGCTTGTGGTTGTGGAGGGTCAGTCATCTCAGCTCCAGGACATCTCTGCAGGAGTCCCTGAGGGTAGTGACCTAGGCCCAACAATCTTCAGCTGCTTCATCAATGACCTTCCCTCCATCATAAGGTCAGAATTGGGGATGTTTGTCGATGATTGCATAATATTCAACACCATTCGCGGCTCCTCACATACTGAAGCAGTCCATGCAACAAGATCTGGACAATATCTAGGCTTGGGCTAACAAGTGGTAAGTAACATTCATGCCACACAAATGCCAGGCAATGACCATCACCAATAAGGGACACTCTAAACATTGCCCATTGACATTCAATGGTGTAACCATCAATGTTCCCCCACTGTCAACATCCTTGAGGTTATCATTGATCAGAAACTCAACTGGACATGCCACATAAACACAGTGGCTACAAGAGCAGGTCAGAGGCTAGGAATACTGCAATGAGTAACTCACCTCCTGACTCCCCAAAGCCTGTCTATCATCTACAAGGCACAAATCAGGAGTGTGATGGAATACTTTCCACTTGCCTGGATGGATGCAGCTCCAACAACACTCAAACATCCACTCCCTCCACCACCAACGCTCAGTAGCAGCAGTGTGTACTATCTACAAGTTGCACTGCAGCAATTCACCAAAATTCTTTGGCACCTTCCAAACCCATGACTACTTCCATCTAGAAGGACAAGGGCAGCAGATACATGGGAACACCACCACCTGCAAGTTCCCCTCCAAGCCACTCACCATCCTGACTTGGAAATATATCACAGTTCCTTTTGCAGTTGCTGGGTCAAAATCCTGGAATTCCCTCCCGAACAGCATCGTGGGTCAACCCACAGCACATGGATAGCAGCGATTCAAGAAGGCAGCTCACCAGCATCTTCTCAAGGGCAACTAAGGATGGGCAATAAATGCTGGCCAGCCTACATGCCCATGTCCCACAAATGAATTTTTAAAAGTGACAATAATAAATGAAGTCAAATCTAACGTTACACACTCAATTCACCACCACCCGCCTTCACTAACCTACCAACAATATCAGACCTGACCCACACTCCCATTTTCTGATACTGTATTCTGCAGCCAAGAATGAATCCTGAACATGCAGGATGAGATGTCCTTAACCTTGCTCAGTGTCAGGGTTAAGGACATCTCCTCCGGACTGGAGAGGAAGCTGGAGTGGAAGGAGAAGGATCCAGTTGTCACAGTCCACATGGATATCAATGACATTGGTAAGGCTAAGAACAGGGTTCTGCTCAGGGAAAAGTTCCAGCTAAGAGCTAAATGAAAAAGCAGAACCATAAATAAATAAACCACTTTTTAAAAAATTCATTCATGGGACATGGGCGTTGCTGGCTAGGCCAGCATTTATTGCCCATTCCTAGTTGCCCTTGAGAAGGTGGTGGTGAGCTGCCTAATCTCTGGATTACTATCTGAGCCATGAGCAAACTGACATAGGGTAAATAAGAGCAGAGTTGAATGCGTGGCTCAAAGATTGGTCTGGAACAAATGGGTTTCAATTCATGAGGTACTGGTACCAATACTGGAGAAAGAGGGAGTGTACATTGGGATGCTTTTCACCTGAACCACGCCGGGACTAATGTCCTAGTGATTTGTATAACATGTTCTGTAGAGAAAGCTTTAAATTAAATATTGTGAGGGAGGGGTCACATGAGGGAGATTTGGAATATTAAAGTGAAAGGAAAGGGCTATATGCAGAGTGTAGCGAGATGGTTAATGATAACCAGAGTGTGACAGGAAGAGTGTACAAACATAAGACTGCACCAGAAAATATGGTTAGATTAGGGAAAAATGACTTTAAATTAACGGGGGAGGGGGGGGGAATTTTGGGTGAAGGAAGATTTAGAAATACATAAATAAAAGTTGAGGTAATCGGAAAGTATATTGATGTAGATAAAGACAAGTTGAGCATGACAGGAAGGGACAGGATTTTACAGTAATAGCATCTCAGAGAGTAAGAACCATGCAAGGAATAGGAGTAAAAAATTGAAGTCACTTTATCTGAATGCACAGAGCATCTGTCCAAACATGTGCGGGTTAGGTGGACTGGCCATGCTAAATTGCCCCTTAGTGTCAGGGGGACTAGCTAGGGTAAATATGTGGGGTTACGGGGATAGGGTATGGGTGGCATTGTCGTTGGTGCAGACTCGATGGGCCGAATAGCCTCCTTCTGCACTGTAGGATTCTATGATTCCATGATCTGTAATAAGATAGATGAACAGATTTAATCTAACTGGATCCAATTACAATCATAGAATCATAGAAACCCTACAGTGCAGAAGGAGGCCATTCGGCCCATCGAGTCTGCACCGACCACAATGTGACCAAGAATGAGAAATAAATATTCCAGGGTGTGTAACATTTCAAAAAGACAGACAGAATGGAAGAGTGCTAGTCTTGATAATGAAGTATGACTTAAGGACATTGGTGAAAAAGGACCTGGCTCAGAAAATCAAGAAGCAAAGAGTGGGTGAAGATTAGGAATAACAAGAGTCAGAAAATGCTGGTGGGAGTTGCTTATAGTCCAGCTAATAGTCTACCCTCAGGCTGGCAGGAGACCCTCCAGCAAGATCATGAACCCACCTGGGAGACAGTGGCAGCACTGGTCAGTGTCAGCACCCTCCACAAGAGGACGCGGGTGCAATGCTGCAAGATAATGACCTACTCCGTTCTGCCAGGGTAAGTGCTCCCTGTAGCCTCTCTGCACCTTACTGTCACCCTTTGGAATGTAACCTGGATTCCAAATGATGCCACCTAGCAGGGCCCCAGCAACAACCCTCCCACAAGCTTCCTCACATCCCCGACAAACCTTACCTCACAACCTCTCCCTGCTCACAAGCCAAGCCCACACATACCAGGTTTCATCGACATCTGACCCACCAGGCAGGCAGGTAACATTATCCCCATGTGTGTTCCTGCAGGATAAGTGAGAGAGCCTTGGAGCTTGCAGGGAGGAGCCGGAGCGGACTTGTGCTGAGAGCAAGGTGGACCTACAAGAGAAAAATGAGAAGCCACTGTACCTTCATTCAGATATCAAACTCAATTGAGTTCTGTGTATCCCAAACAATAGCCCTGGTCACATACAAATACCATGTTCCTTTCCTTGCAGGAACATCGCCCAATCAGCCTGGCCCATCCACCAGCAGAGTTCCACCACCCACACTCGACACAACCTCAGAGGAGATGTCGGAGGAGGACACAGAAGATGCGCCCTGGCTATCGCCTGCACCCTGAACCAGCGCAGAGACACAGACTTGGCAGTCTTCTGGGTCATTACCGGATGAGCACCATACTGCTTCTGATGCACATCAGGAGGCAGGAATATCCCAGGGATCAGACTGTCGGGGGTGTGCTGTGCCCCAGCAAGGTGCCATGCTTCTGGACACGTTCGTCCCTCAGCTGGGGGAGATGCAAAGGCAGAGCCGGGAATACCAGCAGGGGTTGTCTGCGACATTCCTATGACTGCATGGCCAAAGCAGCGGTGGATCACGAAGGCGGTTTTGATGGGGGAGCATGTTGGGGGTTGGGCAGTGGGGCCCATCAGGAGGGGTCTTGATACCGGCGAACTGTGTCAGGTTGTGGGGTCCTGGTATCCGTGGGGGGAATGTGGGGGTCTCCGAGTGCACTGAGATCAGGGTGTCCTTGCAAAACGGCACCCAACTGCTTTGAAGCCGGTTCACTGGCAGGCTTAGCACCCACCGCCTCCCTCACAGTATCGGTGCAAAACTCCCACTGAGTGTGGGAGGATTGCGATGCAGAGCGCCTGAGATACTGGCACAGATCGCTCTATTATTCTTGCCAATAAGACTCTTAGAAATTTTTGGGGAGAATTCTGCCCATGTTATCTTGATTCAGGTGTGTCTAAACCAGAAAAGCACGCTATAAAAGTTCACCTAGCAATTGGGAATGAAGATCTGTACAGTCTGAACAGTCAGGATTAACAGAAGAGCTAAAGGATCGCCAAAAGATATGGATTACATTGGAAAACCGGTTCAGAATCTGGCTAAACTTCTATATTCATCGACTAGAGTTCATGTAATTTCCACAACAGCCTACAGAATCCATTGACACTTTGTTCGAAGATGCAGAATAAAGGATACATAATGTAATTTCCTCCTCCTCATTGCTCTAGATCTAAAGGCCCGACTGAATAAACGATTCTCACGTTGATGTCCCTCATTCTCAAATATAGACAGACCGAGCAAGATCAAAATTGAAATGTTACATCTGAAAGCAACACCTTTGAGTGCAACTATTCCATCACCAGCAGAGCTTATGTTTGGCAGAGCAGTATGTACAAATCTACCAATTCTTACCCATTCCACTCTCTCAGAAACTAGAGATGAACTTCTAAAACTGCAAGAGAAGATCACCCATACGTGCGATAAAAATGTGGGTACAGAATTGCCAAGTTTAGAGTTGAGACAACAAGGTTACCTCCAGGGTTCCACAGAGGGTACTCGGCAACCAGCGAGCTAACAAAGACTTGTTTGGAACCAAGGTCATATGAAGTCATTCCACATAAAGGCACAATGGTGAGGCAAAACTGAGGACAAATCAGGTCCATTCCAGTTCTATTGCATCTATGATAAGATCCCGAATGAAACCAGGAACAACATCCAAGAGTGACAATCCAATAGATCACTGTGAGCAATTAAAGAAACCTACAGACAATGTTACCATTACAAGATCTGGGCACACCAGCAGATTACCTCTACACTTTAGAGATTCATCGATTCTATACACTTAGTAATGGTGACTAAACATCAAAGTTAATTGTAAATAGTTATACTTCTTTGGAAGGGGGAATATCTTTTTAAAAAGGGGTATGTTGTAATATGCCTTTAAGGCAGTGGTTCCCAAACTTTTTTCACTGGGCCGCACTTTCGGAATAAAAATTTGCTCGCGCCACACCAAATTTTTTATTGATAAGAAATACATTCTAGCAGTGCTTGATTCACAACATAGAACACAACTACTTTATAATATGATCATGGGACATCCAGAAAGTATAAAACAATGTTTGTTTAAACCATGTTTAAATGTTTCTTTGATTGTCCTTGAATCTTCCCGCCACACTTGCCATCCTCTCTCGCCGCAACAGTGTGGCGCGCCGCGCCGCACCCTTTGGGAACCACTGCTTTAAGGCATTGCCAGACATCACCAGAAAGGAAGTGTGTCATGCAATCTAGTTTGGTTCACTTTTGCCTTCAGCAGAGTTCACACACACGTAGCTCTGATATTTTTAAGCTTTTTATCCATATATATCTGTTCTCATGTGCCCAGTCTTAATAACTGATCCCATAATGTATTTCAATAATCCATTACTAGTGATTAGTGCCTTTTTTCATTTTAAACTGACAGTATGTTCCTACCTAATTCACCTACTCACATCCCACTTCTGCCTCATCTCACAATCTCTTATGAGAAACAGGCTGCAGATGGTGTAAACATGCAACATTTGCTTCTGCCTCCCCTCATTGCAACCCTACCCTTGTAACTTTCTCCTTTCAGATAGCCAAAAACTGTCACCTGGTCAGCCAATGCTGCAGGAACCATGCAATGCAAGAGGAACAGGGCACTGCAGATGAAGTTGCACCATCACTCGAGTTCACACTCAAAACTACCAGCTCTACAACTGCACAAAGCTTAGAGTTATGAGCCAGGTGATCAGTAAAGAACCTTTACCATCCTGCACCCTCTAGGTTGCCATTGTGCCTTGAATACTGATAATACCGATGGAACAGCACAGAGTATATGCATCATAATTGCTACCAGTATCGCAGGTGTTCATTAGCATGATTTGCTGAGTGCGGTCACACACCAATTGCACATTCTGCAAGTGGAACTCTTTGCATTTGTGGTAAATCTCAGAGTTTACCGTGGCGCTGCAAAGTTTCTCCTCCTCTGTGCTACTTCTGCTCCATCCACCGATTACACTGCAGGCCAAAATTGGTCTGAACAGAATCTTGAAGCAAAAACCCAAAGCCTTCTCCACATGCAGTACTATTCCCTGTCAAGTTCACCAACTTTAAATAACTCTGCAAAGCACCAAATACTTCTACAAACTCAGGCTGAGCCAGTAGAAATTAATTAGCAACCAACTTGAGAATGGTTAACAATCTCTTTAAATAATGCTGATTAGGGGCTTGGAGGATGGGGGCATGTGGAAGGGGGGTCCTTTCTTCTGCTGAAAGCATATTCAGTAATGCATGTTTGAAAGAGGTGTTAACTGGAGCAGGGAAGTTAAAAATGGCATGACTGGTATCAAATCAGCATTATGCACTCACTGACGTCACAATCTACCTTCTCTGCATTCTTCTAGCACAAGCTCTAAATGATCACCTCACCGACCTCCCCAAAAGGGTTCTAACGTGATGCACACCAGAACTGTGCATACATGACATGATTGCCGTTCGGGGGCCAAAACTCATACACTGAAACTATGGGTGCCATAGAGACCAATTTTGGAGCCTTCATGTTTAAAAAATGTAAGACCACTTTCAGGAAGGATCCACTTCTCTGGTTCACATTACTCAAGGTCCATCTCCTAATCTATCAGAAATAATTATGCTTCACATCTCCTGACCACCATTGCTTATGGGCCTGTATTCTAACATTCCTTGTTCTTTCTATTGACTAAAAAACAACCATTGAGAACTGGGTAGTGATTGGGAGGATTATAAAAAACAATTTCATAAGATATAAAGGATCAGAAGAAATATTAATGAAGAGCTGTAAGTGAACCTTCTCCCTCCCAAAGGGAAATGGAAGAAAGATTAGATTGGGACGATAGGCAAGGAAGAAAAATCGAAAGATAAAGAAATGAACGCAAGAAGAGTTTTTTTAAAGAGTGCGATTAATAAAAGTGCAATGTTTAAAATAACCTCATTAATAAAATGGCTGATACTTAAAAGCAGTGAATATAAAATACTAACAAAAATTAAAGAAACAATTGGAACAGTTTATTCCTTTGAGAATAAAACTTGATAAAAGCAAAATACTGTGGATGCTGGAATCTGAAACAAAAACAGAAAATGCTGGAAAATCTCAGCAGGTCTGACAGCATTTGCGGAGAGAGAATCGAGCCAATGTCTCGAGTCTAGATGACCCTTTGTAAGAAAACAAGAAAAAATAGAAAAACGCTCCCCTGCCCGATAATGCCTCCCTCCAGCCCCCACAGATATTGCCCCACCCCCACAACATAACTGTCCCCCTTATCCCCCCACCCCCCCCATGCTACCCAGACCGATCGCGGCCCCCTGCCCTCCTTCCCCCACCCCCACCGATCACACACAGAGTGGCTGCGGACCCCTCCTTTCCCCCACTGATTGCACGCAGAGTGGCGGCAGCGGACCCCTCCTGTCCACCCCCCCGACCAGACAGCCATCTGACCCGCCTCCCTCCCCCCCACCAGAGAGCGATCTGACCCACCTCCCTCCACCCCACCCCCCACAGAGAGCCATCTGACCCCCCCTCCGACCACCACCACTGATCTGAGTCAGAGAGCTGCCGGAAGCTCTGAACTTACCTCCTCAGAAGCTGGAGTGCCCAAATCAGACCTTAGTGGACCATGTCTGCTTCATGCCGAATTTGGATGGGTGAACATGGTGGTAAAGGGGGAAATGCCAATAAGTTTGGACGTGCAGCCCATTAAGTCAATTTAAATGCATGCATGCCTGTTTCAGGCGCGGTGCCGATGGCGGCCATTTTAGGCCCCTGGTAAAGGGGGAACGGGCATGGAGGAGGTCGCGGATCGCGCTACTCGCCTCATGTCCGACTTTACCAAGTTTTCGTGCCCGAAAATGGCCGCAACTTGATGGTAAAATTGGGCCCCCTGTGTCTAAAAACAGTTTAATAGTGTCTAGTTTCTCAGTGTTAGGAACATAGAAACAGGACTTAGCCCCTGACACTGTTCTGACACTGAGATTACGGCTGCTCAACCTAAGTCCATGGGCTGGATTTTACAGCCTCGCTCGTCCCACCCTGGGTCAACAGACTTTTCCATGCCTTGCCCCCTCCTGCTCTGATTCCCGTGGTGGACAGAACGGTAAAATTCCAGCCCATATATTCACCTTTGCTCCAGAACCCTTAATACCTTTGGTTAACAAAAATCTATCACTTCTGAATTTGATCTATCAATAGCTGTTTGCAGAATAAAATTCCAAACTTCTACCCCCTGTTTAGAAGTATTTCCGAATTTTGCTCCTGAAAGTCTGGCTTTAAAGTTTAGACCCTTCCCCAATTCTAGACTCACCAATCAATAGGATGGGCCCTGAAGATTCATACAGACTCGAAATGTTAAATCTATTTTCTCTCTCCACAGATGTTGCCAGATCTACTGAGTTTTTCCTGCATTTTTCTGTTTTTGTTCTTCATTACTGTTATTTTGTTTACAATCATTTTGGCAAGAACCTGTCCCTGATTCAGTATGAGTTCCACTGGGATGGCCAATATCCATTGGGTATTGACCTCTTCCTCTACTGTAAATACTGATGCAGTTATTATTCAACATTTCTGCTATTTCCTTATTTCCATTGACAATATCTCTGCTATCAGTTTTCAAGGGGCCCATATTATTCCTGACACCCTCCTTTTCCTAATATATTTGTAAAAAAAATCATTTTCTCTCTTCACACTTTTTGTAGCTCTTGTTATTTTGTCACCCTTTGCTATTCTTTGTATCTTTCCTATTCTTTGTCTTTTTTTTTGCATTTTTGTATATTTTTTCCTTTTAGTTTTATGTGTTGTCTCTTGCCCTTTTAGTCATCTATGTTTTTTTTGGCAAGTCGAGCTCTTTCCTCTTAAGAGTTTGTTCCGGATCATGTTAATTTCTTTTTTTGGAACTTCTGTCATTTTACCCATTTACAGATTGGCGCAGTTTACTGTGGACAGTCTTACTTTCAGCACACTGTTGTCAGCCTTACTTAAACCTAGAATCCTGGTAAATGTTTTAAGTTTCGCTCTTTCAAATATTACATTGATCTTGTTCATGTAACAACACTATTAGATAAATGTTTATGCACAATTAGTTGCTCAATGGGTTTCAATTCATAGAATCATAGAAACCCTACAGTACAGAAAGAGGCCATTCGGCCCATCGAGTCTGCACCGACCACAATCCCACCCAGGCCCTACCCCCATATCCCTACATATTTACCCGCTAATCCCTCTAACCTACACATCTCAGGACACTAAGGGCAATTTTTAGCATGGCCGATCAACCTAACCCGCACATCTTTGGACTGTGGGAGGAAACCGGAGCACCCGGAGGAAATCCACGCGGTTAAAGAGTGGTTGGATCAAGGGCTCTGTTTAGCATGACTACTATTTAACTTGTTTAACAATTCATACTATTAGCTGAACTTTGAGATGGTTTCATTAAATGGTTAATGAGAATGTCAGCTCATGATGTAATGATGTTGAATCTGCCAAACCCACACCTTCTATTAAACATATCCTTGGAAAGGAAAAGTCACCAGCGATCTGGGAATGAGCTGGGGAATGGGATTAATTGGATAGATTTTTAATATGCGTTTGGGCGCTCTCCATACACTATGGTCTGATATTCACAATTGGGCCAAAACTTCCGATTAACGCTGGAAAGAGGTGGCCCGCAGAAATTAGATTACATATGTACCTGTCCTCAACAATTATGCTGACACTTCCGACCACCGGAGATGTTTGGGCACAGCATCGAAAGACTCCTCACAATCCAGCTCTGCAGATTCAAGGAGACCACACACCCTTTCTTACTGATTGGTTGCCGTAAAACAATTAATTTTAAATGGCCAGTGAACTTGAAGGCCAGGTGTAAGTGGATAAGATTTGGGTGGTCAGGCAGCTGGAGGTCAGGCATGGGAGTGGTTTGGGGGGCTCAGAGGTTGGGAAGGGAGGGAGTCAGTGGTCAGAGGAATGGGGATGAGGAGGTCATGGGGTAGAGAGTGGGGAGGTCTGAGATGGAAGGGGGAGGGCATTGGAGTAGGGGATGGGGGGCCGGGGTTTTGGACAATGGGAATGGGAGATGGGAATGGAATTGGAGGTTGGGGGTGGGAGTGGTTGAGTGGGGTTGGAGGTTGGGTGTTCAGAGTTCAGGGGTCGGTGGTTGGATCAGGCCTGTGGGTCAGGGTTGGGGGGAGTGGGGGAGGTTGGCGTGGGGTGAAGTTGGTAGAGGGGTTGAGTCTGCAGGTCAAAGATGGCTGGGTAGGGTCAGGGCCATAGGGGTGATCAGAGGTTGTGAGAGGGTGGTCGGGTGGGGTGTGTTCAGGTCCACAGGGTGGTAGCCCTTGTGGGGGGGGGGGGGTCAGAGTAGTGGGGAATACCATAAGAGGGATAGTCAGGGGTGGGAGTGTACCGTGGGTATCACTCTGGGTGTTTACAATCGTTACCCAGAGTTAGAAGATGTTTTAATTCTTCACAGTTTCGATGGTTCCCCACCGCAGGGCAATTATCCAGAGAAGTTAGCACTTCTGGGAAATTGCCGTGCAAATTCTCACCTCGGGACAGTCAAAAGTAGTTCCCTAGCGCATCTTTGGAGTACCCCCCCAAATCCTACACTGGGGAGCTCAGAAGTTGTGGCCCAATGTAAGTAAATTGTAACGCGACAAACAAATTTTCTCTGAACCAAAATGGGCATTTCCACTGTCTGGAATAGCTCAGGATTAATAATGATCCACCTTGCAACCCGAAATATTTGTATTGTTTTCTTACCCTACTGCACTCTACATCTGAACTACCGACTATATTTTCATTCTTAAAACAGGCAAAACTAGATGGCTTGTATCCTTGGCATTCAGTTTGAACCTGAGATAAATCTTTTCTTGTCATTTTTGTGATGTGGGCATTGCTTGGGAAGATGGTGATGCACCTTCTCCTTGATTTGCTGCAGTCCATGCAGTGAAGATGCTTTCACAATGACATTAGTAGGCGGTTCCAAGATTTTGAGCCAATGACGATGAAACAACGATGATACATGTAAAAATCTGGACAGAGGGGAACTTAGAGGTGGTGGCCTTCCCATGACATTGTTGGTCATGCCCTTCTCAGTGGTAGAGGTTGTCAGATTGTGAGATGGTGCCATAGGGAGAGTTGTGCAGCACATCCAATAGATCTTCCACTCTGCATCCACATTATACGAGTAAAGAGGAAATGGATGTTGAATTCAATGGCAGAGAAAGCAATCAAGCAACTTTGTTATCCTGAATGCTGTAGGTTCTTGAGTGTTGTTGCAGACATAACCTAACCAAGCAATGATGAGTATTCCTAAACATTACTGACTTAAGAATTATTGATGATGAAGAAGCTTTGAAGGGTCAGGATGCTACATAATCCTCTAACCTTAATGTCGATATGGCTGGCCCAGTTAAGGGTCTAAGTGTGTAGTGGTCCCAGGATATCAATGATGCTGGATTCAGTAATGCAAGCTCCCAGGAATCTCGCCCAGACTGGCAGAATGTAAGTCTCCCCTGTCTTTTGTTTATCAGAGTTCTATGTGAAGACATGTTGAGTAATTTCAAGATTGCTCCCAGTGATCATTGTTCCATACAAGGAAACACCCCTAATTCTACACTAATTGAAAAACTCCACTCAGCAGAATAACTAAACTGGGAGATGAAGCTGTCAGACCACTGCCCTGTCATTTGTTTGGAGGGAAGGGGTTCCTCTAAGTCTGACACTAAGACACATTGTCGGGGGAAGACAAAGGGAAGCTTTACAGTGCTGTACTTGAGTTGGGAAATAATATAATTTATATGGAACAGTGTGATGCAAACCACTAAAATATACCAATCCATTGATCCCAGTTTCAAAACCCATTCAGATAAGCACAAAGAGCAAGCTATGGTATGAGGGACATTTCAACAGCTCCATCCACTTCAAAACTAGACCTTCAGGGGCAAGCGGGAACAGAGCTAATGGTCACGGTAGGCCCAATATTCAGAAGGGAAATTAATAGGGAAGGAAAGGGTTAATCTTTCTTATGAAAGTTAATCTGATAATATAAAGATAGTAGGGATTCTGGAAATAAAGGATAAAATAGATTTTTACAAGTGCTTCATGTCTTCATTGTCACCAATCTATATTTAGATAGACATAAAATGCTCATTGAATAGCAATGACCTATACTTCTTTTGCAATGCCAGACTTATATTTTGTTCAGTTGATAATATTCTACATCTGTATAGTGTTTTGTGAATAAAATGCACATACAACAGATGGGATACAATCAGAACTTTTTGCAAAATTAAAAATACTTAGCAGTAATTAACAGACAAAGACAATTTCCAAAGACAATGTCACATTCTCAATTTAATGCGCAGTAACAGTTTTTATTTGATATGCATATCTTTGCAAGCCACTGATTAACATTGTGCTAATTAACATACTCCATGTGGTGGACAGAAAATAACCAACGATGCCAGTTTGACCAACTGCAAGCATCAACTGATGTTTAGATTGTGAACAATGTTGAATTAATTCACGCTGTTTTCAGTAAGTGTGTATAAAACTGGGAGAATCAAAGATATTGCCTCATTTCACATCACTGCCTTGTTAATAAAGAAAACATAAAGGGGTCATTGGAAATAAAATCAGCCTAACACCAAACCTGTCAGTTACCAGCTGGATGAGGTGAATTAAAATTTCCTCCATACTCCCAATCCCCAAATCCACCTCTGATTAGAAATAAAGTAAATGACAATTCCGTCTAAAATAATTGGAAACCAGCTACAAAGAAGCACACTCAGACCCTGAACCATGGCCTAAACGACAGAGTAAACTGGATGAGATGAAAGGTTTAACTTCCCTGCAAAATTCTAGCACATTTCATGGTTGATGATCGTTATCTATAGCTAACCCACAACTGAGTCACATGACCCAGGAAACTTGGAGATTACTTGAGTTCATAAGGACATAAGAAATAAAAATTGGATTGGGCCATTTGGCCTATCAAGCCTGTTCTACCGTTCAACAAAATCATGGCTGATCTTCTACCTCAGTTTCACCTTCCTACATTATATCCCCATGTCTCTGAGTGCCCCAAAAAACTATCAATCTCTGTCTTGAATATACTAAATGACTGAACAGCCATACATATCTGACATAGAGAATTGCAGATTCACAACTGTTTGAGTGAAGAAATTTCTCATCTCAGTCCTAAATGGATGACCCTTTATTCTGAGATTGTGACCTTGTGTTCTATTTCCTCAGCACTGACCCTGTCAAACCGTTAAGAATTTTATATGTTTCAATGAGATCACCTCTCAGTGTCCTAAACTCCAGGGGATATTGGCCTAGTGTACTCAATCTTATGACAATCTCCTCAGCCCAGGAACCAGTCTGGTAAACCTTCTTTGCCCTCCTTCTTGGGCCCATCATTAGGTAATAAGACTAAAACAGCCACAGTATTCCAGAAGGCGCCTCAACAATGCCCTGTGTAATTATAGCAGGCTTCATTACTCTTATACACCAATCTCTTTGTAACAAAAGCAGTAACTTTGCAATGCGCATAAGAATATGACAACCACAAAAACTGGCTATTTAAAAAAGTTGGAGGACAAGAAACCCACACTACAGAAGTCAAGTCAATATGGGAATGAGCAATTTACTGGGTTTTAATTTTTAAAAAATAGTGTTTAAGTTTCTAAACAAAGCAATTCACATTTGTAATTTACCTATGAAATACCTAAGCTTTGCATAAGCTCTGGGCAGTAAAATAATCAGTAGTTACATTTCACAATGCAATACCAACAAGTCACCAACACATCCTCAGCCCTTCAAATTTTAGAGATCTTCTTTTGTCCTTCATAACTCCTGGCCATTTAATTTATTTACTCTTACCACTTCCCTACGATTTGGCTTCAAGGTTCTCAAATGTATGAAGAAAAGCTCTTACAATGAAAGTTTAGGCTGCTGATCGAAATGTACTGAAATCATCAGACAGCTGACATGTTCACAAGGAAGAGGTTATTTCCCCTTTCTTATTTGAACACAAAACTCTCAAAGTATAATGGAAAAATGGACAGAATTACATGGGCATAATAGATCCCGGTTTTTGTCTTTTTCCTTTACTTCAGACAGGACCAAGGCATTAGGCATTGTATGACATTAGCAGTGTGACACATCAATACACACTAGGAAGTGGTTCAGACATCTGAGAGCTATTTTTTCTTGCTCCTCTGGCTGGGTACTAGTCATTTTGACTGCATTCTGCCCACTCTGACCTCAATTCACCTTCATATGCATAGTCAGGACATCACATGAGGTCAATGCACCCAAGGCAGTGTTGTGTAGCTGGTAAAGAGAGCAGGAATCCACCCTATCATTTATTTTACATTTCTAGAGCAATTAAACAATTGGGGGTAAGTAACAAAAAAAATTGAAATGTATTCCAGAGCAATGGGCTCTATGGAAAAGTATTTGGGATTACTTGATAACTGCTCCCAACAATTGAAAATAATGGTTGATGCACAAGAGGAGCAGGATTATAAGGTTAAAATCAATCAATCAGAGGTAGTCAATGAAATTTGATTAGACTGAAATAAAATAAATTCTGAGACTAATTTCAATAAATTGCATCATGGTCAGCAGAAATGTATGCACACAAAACTTTAAATATATGTTTAGTAGATTTCCCACAGGATAATGTTGAAGGGTATACTCTCTCATTCTCCTTAATTATTTCCATTATCTTCATGATATAAAAAATAGCACAAATAAGTAATAAGCTCTCCAGCTTTTGACACAGCTAATCACACCATCTTCCTCTAATGCCTCTCCATTGTCATCCAGCTGGTTGCGACTCTATTCATCTGGTTCCATTCTTATCTATCCAATTGTAACAAGAGAAGCTCTTGCAATGGCTTCTCTTCTCACAGTAAAGAAGTTTAACAACGCCAGGTTAAAGTCCAACAGGTTTATTTGGTAGCAAAAGCCACACAAGCTTTCGGAGCTCCAAGCCCCTTCTTCAGGTGAGTGGGAATTCTGTTCACAAACAGGGCATATAAAGACAGAGACTCAATTTACATGAATAATGGTTGGAATGCGAATACTTACAGCTAATCATGAAGGGAAAGTCGTGTTTGACGAATCTACTGGACTTTTATGAAGATGTCACTAGTGCAGTTGACAGAGGGGAACCGGTGGATGTGGTGTATTTAGATTTCCAGAAGGTGTTCGATAAGGTGCCTCACAAAAGGTTGCTGCAGAAGATTGGGGTACACGGAGTTAGGGGTAAGGTGTTGGCGTGGATTGAGGATTGGCTATCTAACAGGAAGCAGAGAGTTGGGATAAATGGGTGCTTTTCTGGTTGGCAGTTGGTGACCAGTGGCGTGCCGCAGGGATCGGTGCTGGGGCCTCAATTGTTTACCATTTACATAGATGATCTGGAGGAGGGGACTGAATGTAGGGTATTCAAGTTTGCTGATGACACGAAGGTGAGTGGGAAAGCGAGTTGCGTGGAGGACGCGGAAAGTCTGCAGAGAGATTTGGATAGGCTGAGCGAGTGGGCGAGGATCTGGCAGATGGAATATAACGTTAGCAAATGTGAGGTTATCCACTTTGGAAGAAATAATAGTAAATTGGAATATTATTTAAATGGAGAAAAATTACATCGTGCGACTGTGCAGAGGGGGTCCTTGTGCACGAATCGCAAAAACTCAGTCTGCAGGTGCAGCAGGTGATCAAGAAGGCGAATGGAATGTTGGCCTTTATCGCGAGGGGGATAGAATATAAAAGCAGGGAGGTCTTGCTGCAACTTTACAAGGCACTGGTGAGGCCGCAACTGGAGTACTGTGTGCAGTTTTGGTCCCCTTATTTGCGAAACGATATATTGGCCTTGGAGGGAGTGCAGAGAAGGTTCACCAGGTTGATACCGGAGATGAGGGGTGTGGCTTATGAGGAGAGATTAAACAGATTGGGTTTGTACTCGTTGGAGTTTAGAAGGATGAGGGGTGATCTTATAGAGACATATAAGATAATGAAGGGGCTGGATAGGGTAGAGGTGGAGAGATTCTTTCCACTTAGAAGGGAAACCAGAACTAGAGGGCACAGCCTCAAAATAAGGGGGGGCCGGTTCAGAACAGAGTTGAGGGGGAACTTCTTCTCTCAGAGGGTAGTGAATCTCTGGAATTCTCTGCCCGTTGAAGTGGTGGAGGCTTCCTCGTTGAATATGTTTAAATCACGGGTAGATAGTTTTCTGATCGATAAGGGAATTAGGGGTTATGGGGAGCAGGCGGGTAAGTGGAACTGATTCGCTTCAGATCAGCCATGATCTTGTTGAATGGCGGGGCAGGCTCGAAGGACCAGATGGCCTACTCCTGCTCCTATTTCTTATGTTCTTATGTTCTTATGTTAATCAAGTCTTTAAGAAACAAAACAATGTGAGTGGAGAGAGCATCAAGACAGGCTAAAAAGATGTGTATTGTCTCCAGACAAGACAGCCAGTGAAACCACCATCAGACTCACCATAGACTACTCTCCGGAATCGGTTGCATTCTTGGACACACGCATCTCCATTAAGGACGGTCACCTCAGCACCTCACTGTACCGCAAGCCCATGGATAACCTCACGATGCTCCACTTCTCCAGCTTCCACCCTAAACACGTTAAAGAAGCCATCCCCTACGGACAAGCCCTCCGTATACACAGGATCTGCTCGGATGAGGAGGATGGCAACAGACACCTCCAGACGCTGAAAGGTGCCCTCATAAGAACAGGATATAGCGCTCGACTCATTGATCAACAGTTCCAACGCGCCACAGCGAAAAACCGCACCGACCTCCTCAGAAGACAAACACGGGACACAGTGGACAGAGTACCCTTCGTCGTCCAGTACTTCCCCGGAGCGGAGAAGCTACGGCATCTCCTCCGGAGCCTTCAACATGTCATTGATGAAGACGAACATCTCGCCAAGGCCATCCCCACACCCCCACTTCTTGCCTTCAAACAACCGCACAACCTCAAACAGACCATTGTCCGCAGCAAACTAGCCAGCCTTCAGGAGAACAGTGACCACGACACCACACAACCCTGCCACAGCAACCTCTGCAAGACGTGCCGGATCATCGACACAGATGCTATCATCTCACGTGAGAACACCATCCACCAGGTACACGGTACATACTCTTGCAACTCGGCCAACGTTGTCTACCTGATACGCTGCAGGAAAGGATGTCCTGAGGCATGGTACATTGGGGAAACTATGCAGACGCTGCGACAACGGATGAATGAACACCGCTCGACAATCACCAGGCAAGACTGTTCTCTTCCTGTTGGGGAGCACTTCAGCGGTCACGGGCATTCGGCCTCTGATATTCAGGTAAGCGTTCTCCAAGGCGGCCTTTGTGACACACGACGGCGCAGAGTCGCTGAGCAGAAACTGATAGCCAAGTTCCGCACACACAAGGACGGCCTCAACCGGGATATTGGGTTCATGTCACACTATCTGTAACCCCCACAGCTGCCTGGACCTGCCGACTTTCACTGGCTGTCTTGTCTGGAGACAATACACATCTTTTTAGCCTGTCTTGATGCTCTCTCCACTCACATTGTTTTGTTTCTTAAAGACTTGATTAGCTGTAAGTATTCGCATTCCAACCATTATTCATGTAAATTGAGTCTCTGTCTTTATATGCCCTGTTTGTGAACAGAATTCCCACTCACCTGAAGAAGGGGCTTGGAGCTCCGAAAGCTTGTGTGGCTTTTGCTACCAAATAAACCTGTTGGACTTTAACCTGGTGTTGTTAAACTTCTTTACTGTGTTTACCCCAGTCCAACGCCGGCATCTCCACATCATGATTCTCTTCTCACTGCAGTACAATCATTTCTGGTGTCCTCCAAGGGTCTATCCTTGACCCCCTCCAATTTTCAATTGCATTCAACATCAACGTCAGGTTTCACATGTATGCTGACGACAGCCAGTTCTACCTCACCTCTCAATTCCTCCACTGGCTGTAAACTGCCAGACTGCTTGTCCTATATCCAGTACTGGATGAATAGAAATTCTCTAAAAAAAGTATTGGGAGGACCGTGGGCGGTACAGTGGCACAGTGGTTAGCACTGCTGCTTCACAGCTCCAGGGACCTGGGTTCAATTCCCGGCTTGGGTCACTGTGTGTGTGGAGTTTGCACATTCTCCTCGTGTCTGCGTGGGTTTCCTCCGGGTGCTCCGGTTTCCTCCCACAGTCCAAAGATGTGCGGGTTAGGTTGATTGGTCATGCTAAAATTGCTCCTTAGTGTCCTGAGATGTGTAGGTTAGAGGGATTAGCGGGTAAAATATGTAGGGATATAGGGGTAGGGCCTGGTGGGATTGTGGTTGGTGCAGACTCGATGGGCCAAATGGCCTCTTCCTGCACTGTAGGATTTCTATGATTTCTATGACCAAAGAGAATGGCCAGGATTATTCCATCTTGGTACTGCCCACCGGCAGTGGACATTGCCTAGTGGGTGAGGCCTACTGAAGGGGGGGGGGGGGGTGATCTGCTGCCATTCTGCACTGGGATCGGTGGGAGAGGGAGGAGGCGATCGGGGCTGGCCATGGGGTGGGGGTGAGGGGGGTCAAAGATCAGGGCTGGTCGGGGGAGGGGGGGGGACATCGGAGCTGTCCCAGGGAGGTCTGGAAGGCCAGCGATCAGGTGGTGAGGGTGGTCGGTAGGCCATTGATGGGGGATTGCTGGGCTGACCAACCAGCGACCGGGAGGCCGGAAATGGCGGGGGGGGGGGCACACTGTGCATGCGCCGATCTCCGCTCTGACAGGTCGGCGCATGCGCTATGCTGCCGGCCCCTCGGGTGGAATGAGGCTCCGTCCCCTACTTACCAGAATGAATCCCGCTGCGGCACTCTGCACTGCATAGTGTCAGAGATTCGCTCTGCTAAGTACGCTACAAAACACTGTTTTCCCAAGCTTAGGGGTTTTTGTTTTGATGAATCCTGGCCAAATCTTTGGTCCCCACTCCAAACTTTGTTCGCTTGACACATACTGTCTCTCTGGTGACTGTCTGATGGTGTCTCTGAACAAGGAATACCACTCCCCGGGAGGTCACATACAGCTTTTCTATTTGTGTTCCCCATGTGTTGACAGGCTCACCTGCCACAGGATTAATCCTGGCAGTGGCAAGAGAAGGCAATTGGGCATTAATTGCCTACTTAAAGGCCTCAATTGGTGGCAAGATGGGAAGGCTGTCCATGGGGTTTCCCTGTCACAAACTTAATCAAGGTGGAGTTAGGAAGGTAGCAGGGTCCCCAGCAGCTACCATCCTGACTGATTAAATGCCCCCACCAAATTAATGATGAGATAGGGCATAAAATACATCCCTATGAGTGGATATTCATGATGTCCGTTTCAGTATCAAAGGACAAGCAATGTCAAAGATTTTGCAGATATGTCATCTCCTGAGAAATAAAGTGCACTGAATTAACATTCCATAAATTCTCTAAGAGTATATCTTTAAAATGCTGCTTCTGACACAGACCCTCACACAACAGAATGCACATTGGGATATCCTTCCTGTTCTGTGCTTCTCAACAAAGCTCTCATAAGGCAAAACCTGTACCCTGAATGCCTTTTTTAAAATGCACATTCCCATCTTGTAATTTGACAAACTTTCCAAAAGTATCCATGACACAGCTTGAATGATGCAGATCACAGAATGAAAAAAAACCCTACAGTTAGAAATGCCAAACAAGAAGCACACATCTGTGGAAAAAACAAACAAAGTCTCTTAAGCTGAAAGGAATGAATAATGGTAGTGTGTGGGTTGCCCTTTCTATACAACAGCCACTGGTAAAACCTTTCCATGAGCAGTTCCTTGACGACAATTGAAAGGACCTTGGTGTCCTAATTCACCACCCACGGCCATTTTGAATCAGCTGCACAGTCTAAACTCTGAAAGAAAAGCTCACACCCCAAATTTTAGGTGGTCTTGCTTCATTTGGAATGTTAATGTCCCTTAAATGAGATTAGCACAAGAAGGATGAAAAACAATCAATGTCCTGCAGTTGAGGATTGCACCATTCGTTCAAAATCACGGATTGGATTTTACGAGCCCTTTGGTGATGGGCTGGGAGGATAAAATGACAGCAGGAGAGTGGGGCAGAGGCCAATGTCTTCCTGCTAACACAGGATAATAGCAGCGGCGCGAGCAGGAGAGTGGGGCAGAGGCCAATGTCTTCCTGCTAACACAGGATAATAGCAGCGGCGCGAGCAGGAGAGTGGGGCAGAGGCCAATGTCTTCCTGCTAACACAGGATAATAGCTGCGGCGCGAACCTCAACAGCACAGCTACCACTTACTGGGCAGCCAATCAAACCAATTAAGTAGGCTATTTCCCATCCTAATTGTTGTTCTCCTGGTGCAGGAAGGTCTGCTACCACATGGAAGATCACCAGGCAAACACTGGAAGCCTCCACATGGCTTTCTGGGAGGGACGCCCTACTCTTCCATGGTCCATGGAAGGGCCTCCATGGCAGCAATGGCCACCATCCCTACCCGCTCAGCTGTGGCGTATTTTAGGAAGGTGCCCCTCCAAATCACCAGAGTATGCCTGCCAAACCCAGACATTGTTGAAAAATACCTTACCTGACCATGGGACACTCTCTTCTTCCTGCAGCCTTAGTAGTGGACACCGCCATTGGGCCAGCATCCTCAACTGAATGGCGGGCTAGTCATTGGCCTCTTAATTGGCCGGTGGTGGATGCTGCCCAGGATCCGGATGCCTGTCCATGTGGGGTTGGATCTCACTTTCTGTCCAGACGGTGGGACTACTTCCTTCTGGAGAAAAATTCAAGACATCTTGCAGTATAACTGCAATAATCCATGTCTCAGTTACACTAAGTTTACACTCACCAACACCCATGCTCTTCAGCGCTGACCCTGGGGTCACCTCCCCCCCACCCCCCCCAGACCCAAGAAGGAATATTTTGACTCACTTCAGAGAGCCTAATGTTTTATTCCGCCAACTATGCCTGGGAGTCTGTGGTGGCCTCTCCATTCCCTAGCCTAGGCCACTGAAGTAGTCAGCAATTGGGTTAAAATTCATTTTGACTGCTGAACCACCAGGATAGTATGTCAAAACACCCTGAATGTAAATAAATAAATCCTATTTTACATTTATTATGGGGCAGCCATTTTAAATTCTTGTACAGCAACAAGTTCTTTTATTCTCGTACATGAGTAAATCGAGGATATTTGCTAACTCTAACATTACTAAACCCTAATAAATCAGCAGAGTATTAATAATGGATTTGTCAAGAAATGTAATTGCAAAGCTACATTGTAAAATGCTGCCAAGAAAATAATGGGGCGTTGAAAATGGAAAGGCGGCTGATTCTCTTGCATTCTTTCATATCTAGAACTATGCAGCTCCATAATAGGCAGACTTCACAATAGCAGAATTAACAAAATAAACATTCCTACAAATGGTGATGTAAATAAATGGTTCAAAAGATACAAACCTGTCAAAACAAACAGCGCTTTTACATAGAAGTGTAGCTAAATTCCAATACTTGAATTCCTGTACAGCTAAACCTCCATGAAGAACACGACAATGGTTGAGAATTCTCATTTTCAAACACTGCAGTGCTGGCATCACATTTCTGTAACATTTTTCAGCAGTTATTGTAAGCCACATCCAATCGCCACTATTTGCTTAAAAACAAGTGGACTTATTTAATTGATGCAATTTTTTACCTGTTCCAATCTGGAATAAACAGAAGTCAGGTATAAGGAAATGAATAAGTGCATGGGTAATTTCCTACCCTCTTACTTGCTTGCACCACCTGTGATGCTGGAGCATTTCATGGTAAATCTGATGGGGTAGATGTTTAATATGGCATTGATCAGTTACACTTGCTATCCATCACCCGGTCTTCCATTTCCAATTTCATTCCCATTTCCAGTTCCTCAGATTTGCACCATCAGTAAAATTACCTGGTTCCGTCTCCATAACATTGTTTGACTTCAGCCCTGTCTCAGCTCATCTGCTGCTGCAACTCTCTCCCGTGTCTTTGTTACCGTCAACTCTTCCAACACTCTCCAGGATGGTCTCACATATTCTACCCTCAGTAAATTTGAGGGTATCCCAAAATTCTGCTGCCCATGTCGCAGTAAGACCTGTTCCTCTATCACCTTTGTGCTCTTTGACCTATGTTGGCTTCCGGTCAAGTAATGTATTCATTTTAAAATTCTCACCCTTGATTTCAAATCACTCCATGGTATCACCACTCCCTATCTCTATAATCTTCTCCAATCCAACAATGTTCCAAGATACTGGCCTCTTGTATACTCCCAATAATAATTGCTCCACTCTCAGTGATTGTACCTTCAGTTGCATTGACCCAAGTTCTAGAATTCCCCTCCTTATACCTTGCTGCCTCTTTACCTCACATAGCTCCTTTCTGAAAACATTTCTGAAAACAAACCTCTTTGACCAAGATTTTGATTAGCTGACCGAATACCTCCTTATGTGGCTCGGTATCATACCTTGCTTTATAATACACCTGTGAAGCACCTTGGGACATTTCATTATGTTAAAGCTACTCTTTAAATATAAGTTGTTGTTCTACAACCCCAGCATTAAATATGAATGTGGGGGGGTCTAGACCTGAATGTGGAGGGGTATGATCAGTAAGTTTGCAGATGATACAAAAATTGGTGGTGTGGTAAATAGTGTGCAGGAAAGCCTTAGATTACAGCATGATATAGATGGGCTGGTCAAATGGGCAGAACAGTGGCAAATGGAATTTAATGGTGGCACAGTGGTTAGCACTGCTGCCTCACAGCACCAGGGACCTGGGTTCGATTCCTGGCTTGGGTCACTGTCTGTGTGGAGTCTGCGCCTTCTCCGTGTGTCTGTGTAGGTTTCCTCCGGGTGCTCCGGTTTTCCCCCACAGTCCAAAAGACGTGGTGGTTAGGTGCATTGGCCATGCTAAATTCTCCCACAGTGTACCCAAACAGATGCCAAGTGTGGCGACTAGGAGATTTTCATTGCAGTGTTAATGTAAGCCTACTTGTGACACTAATAAATTAACTAAAAGTGTGAGTGATGTATTTTGGGAGGACTAACAAGGAAAGGGAATACACAATGAACTGTAGGACATGAGGAAGTACAGCGAACCAGAAGGACCTTGAGGTTCATGTCCAAATATTCCTGAAGGCAGCAGGACAGGTAGATAAGGTGGTTAAAAAGGCATATGGGATACTTGCCTTTATTGGCTGAGGCATATAATATAAGAGCATGGAGGTTATGCTGGAGCTGTATAAACGCTTGTTAGACAACAGCTAGCGTACTGTGTGCATTTCTGGTCACCATACTATAGGAAGGATGTGACTGCACGAGAAAGGGTACAGAGGAGATTCGCCAGGATGTTGCGGACTGGAGTGTTTCAGCTATGAAGAGAGGCAGGATAGGCTGAAGTTGTTTTCCTTAGAGCAGAAAGGCTGAGGGGGGAACCTCATTGAGGTACAGAATTATTAGGGATATGGGTAGGGTAGATAGGAAGAAACTTAAGAGGAGCCAATAACCTGGGGCGGGATTAGGGGCATGAATAGTTTTAAGGTAAAGAGCAGATTTCGAGAGGATAGGAGGAAAACCTTTTTCACCCAGGAGGTGGTGGAAATCTGGAGCTCGCTACATCAAAGAGTGCTAGAGGCAGGAATCCTCACAATATTTAAGAAGCATTTAGATGAGCACTTGAAATGCCACAGCATACAAGGCTACAGACAAGTGCTGGAAAATTAGATTAGAATAGATTGGTGATTGGTGGCCAGTGCAGACACGATGGGCCAAAGGGTCTCTTTATGTGCTGTAAAACTCTATGGGGGCGATCCTCCCACCCCGCTGCGCTAATTTTCTAGCATAGCGGGATGGGAGAATCTCGCGGCCGGGCATGCGCTGGATTCGTGCATGCGTTCCCACTGTGAGCGCATCTCCCAGCGTTATCAGACATGCGCTGGAAACCAGCGGGAAGATAGGTAAGTTATTTAAATCTTTATTTAAATGTAATTAGCAGACCAGGGACTGAAGTCTCCGGGCCTGCTTGCCTCTTCCACCCCGCCAGAGTGTTTCACTCCAGCAGGGATTACACTAACTACCCACTTTCAGGGAACTAGTGGCCTAACCCCAGCTGGAGTGAAGGAGGTAATCGGAGCCCTCCAGGGGGTCGGGCAGCTGGGGTGGTACCCCCTGAGCATGGGTAAACCTGGCAGTGCCTCCTGGCACTGCCCTTGGGGCAAAGTACCCATGCCAAGGGGGCACATTGGCACTGCCCATCAAGCATGGGGAAGTGCCAAGGGGAGTGGGACCTATTTGGGGGGGGGTAAATGGAGGCAGGGCCTAGGGGCAATTGATGGGAGACAGGGGTTCTGCTGCCACTCTGCCATTGCGGTCAATTGGGGCAGGAGGGAGGCCAGCGATCGGGGTGGGCTGGGGGGTGGGGGAGTCTCCTGGGGGAGGTGCAGGGGGAGGTTGTGCCTGCAGGGTTGTTTGCACTACACCCAGCAGGGGGGGGTGGGGGGATCGGCATTGTGAGAGGAGGTGGGGGCTGGAGATCGGGGCGGTCTGAGATGGGAGTTGAGGTTGGCCTGAGAACGGTCGGGGGAGCCACGATTGGGCCATGAGGGGGGTGGGGGGGCAGCACTGCGGAGGTCCTGGGCTGGCCAGCGATTGAGCTGGACAGCAAATGGGAAGCTGACCATTCGGGGCCATTGCACATGCGCAGAGGCCCACTGGTTTCAGCTCCCGGGCGGGAATAGGCCCCACCCCCTAAAATCTAATGACATTCACGCTGGTGGCCTCGGCATTGCACAGAGTGTGGGAGATTTTAGTGTGAATTCCCACTGAAAAAACCAGCATGAATTATTCCAGTTTTCCTACGAATTCAACACTTAAAATGTTTTGGGAGCATTCCACCCATTGACTCTATGACACTAAGTTAGAAAGCTACCCTAACTTCTCCAATTGGTGTCGTTCCCTAAAAAATGTCCCCATCAGACCATCTATGTATTGATCCAATTTTTAAGTTCAGTTGTGGATTTGTGGAATATGTTCACTAATACTTCTTTTTCTTAATATACTACGTAAGATGTTGGGGAGTCTCCTGTGGCACTGCCCCTCACTATAGATCAGAGGATGCATTGCTTTATCAAGATAGCTCCACCAGGAACTGGGATGGAACCACAAGGAATAACAGGCCAAATTAAGCTTGAAAGATAATGCTGTGTTAATTACGCACACTGTTATTTCATCTATAACTTGGCCAACATGTTCAGCGGTTGAAGGGATATACATGAATTATCAATCTCCAGAATGGTTTCTCATTCTGATCCCCTGAGATAGAAATTTCACATTTTAAAATGTTTTTCTTACTGTTCCTTTCAGTCTCTTCCGTTTGTCTCACATAATCCAATCTTTCTTTCCTTCTCTTTATTTCTCCTTCTATACCTGATTTGATTCTAATTCATTCTCTTCTACTTTCTCAATCTTTAAATCACAATGGTTAAGGACATAGACCCATGGTCCAATTGTTCCCTGAGGTCTCATATACCTTGCTACCCCTAGTTATCAGCTCACACTAGGCTTAGTAGGGAAGGTTTTGTTCTTGGTTGTCTGTTACGATCATCTATACACAGAAGGAAAGGAGACAGAAAGACTTGCATTTCTATAACATGTTTCACAACCTCAGGGATGTCCCAAAGTGCTTTTGAAGTGCAAGCACTGTTCTAATGTAGGATACACAATAGCAAATTTGCACACAGCAAGATCCCACAAAAAAACAATATTGCAATTTGGAGAACACCATGGGCGGAATTTTCCATGCAATCCGCTACGTGTTTCGCGGTGGCAGAGGTGGGATCTTCTGGTCCCGCCATAGTCAATGGGGCTTCCTATTGAATACACCCTTGCTGCTGGGAAACCCACCATAGGAGTGTACCATCAACAGGACCAGAAAATCCCGCTGTGCACAATGGGCAATAAATGCAGGCCAGCTAGCAATGCCCATGTCCCATGAATAAATAAAAAAAAGCCAAAAAGTCCCGGTGGAGAGGATCCCTTTTATGTAATGGAGACTTTCTGACTTACCAGCCATTTAAATGAACCTGGAAAATCACTCAGCCTGTGTTACATGTGCGTTATCCTCCCTCACTCAAATTTCCTCTCCCAAATACAAATAAAGAGAACACTTCTTTTGTATTTCAATACTTATCCTACTCTCTGTTTAACTTCTGAATATAAAACAGAATATATATCATTAAATCTTCTTTTGGCTAACCTGTCATCAAATACAATGTTGGCAGAAGTATTTGCATGTATATCATCTTAACGTTTTTCATTGTTTATTGTTTGTGTTTATAATATGTATTTGAAATTCAAATTGTTCATATTGACTCTCTTACAGGATTCAGTAATTACTTCCATACTCCTGTTGAAATGTTATGGGGTGAGTGACTATAGAGAGTAATCACAGCACAATTCAAATGGCAAACCTGTTTCCCGACACTTTCTGTCCACAGATATTTGTCTGTTTTCTGGGACTGATATCATTTGTCTGTATTATGCTCTTTGGGAAATAGGGAGAAACAAATAGTTTCCACTGGCCAGGGAATCTAAAACCCATGGGCACAATCTCGAGATCATTTAGGACTGAGATGAGGAGAAATTATTTCACTCGAAGGGTTGTGAATCTTTGAAATGATCTACCCCAGAGGTAGATCAGCATTATGGATGCACCATTATTGAATATATTTAAGGTTGGGATAAACAGATTTTTGGTCTCACAGGAATCCAGAGATATGGGGAGTGGGCAGGAAAGTGGAGTTGAAGCCCAAGATAAGCCATGGTCATACTGAATGGCAGAACAAGCCGATGAACTGAATGGTCTAGGCCTGTTCCTATTTGTTGAGTTTCTAACCTGTAGATCAATTTCATGTCATTAGAAAAAGGGAACTGAACATTTCAAATGTATTTTCTTTTCAAAACATATATACTTTCCTCTTACAAGTAATACATCAGGACAGCTTTCTTGTTTTACTCAACCTCATGCACTTCCCTCAAAGAAATAAGTGATGCTGTCTGAGAATTTATAGGTCATTTAACATGGCAGGCTGCAATGGAATGCTGTAACCACCTTTATACCTCAATAGGGTGTTTAGTCTTATACAGAGGGAGCGTTTAATGGGCTCACAACCCATACATTGAAGCAGGGATTACTCATACCACCGGCCACAAACAGCTGATGTTACTACTGGGTGGTCAGGTCCCAGAGCAGAACCCTGGCTTGATAGATCGTAACTTTTATTTTTTGTTTAGAGGCATGGATGAACAGAGCTGCACAACTGCCAATTAACTTTTAGTAAAAGAATAAAGCCTTTGATAAAGAAAATATTAACCATAAAGATTAGCCATAAAGGATCAACCATAATAACCACCACGCGTCGGTGCCAAGGACCCGGGTTCAATTCTGGGCTTGGGTCACTGTCTGTGTGGAGTTTGCACATTCTTGCCACGTTTGCGTGGGTTTCCTCTGGGTGCTCCGTTTTCCTCCCACAATCCAAAGATGTGTGGGTTAGGTTGACTGGTCATGCTAAATTGACCCTCGTGTCAGGAGATTAGCAGGGTAAAATATGTGGGGTGACGGGAATAGGGCCTGGGTGGGATTGTGGTTGGTGCACCCTTAATGGCCTGAATGGCCTCCTTCTAAATTGTCGGGATTCTATAATAATTCAATACTCCTTCACTCCAGCCATACCTTTACACAGGTACACAGATTTGTAAGGATAACACAAGTTACAAAATATATCGTATACTCTCATTTTCACAGTAAGTACTCAGTCTATGTAACCCAATAGCCCAACTGTGGTCAGACACACTACATTCTGAAACCAAGTGACTAATGCCACCCAATGCAACTTCTGTGGATTACTCATCAAATTCCCCCAGATTATTGTAGCACCGTAAACCAACTGGTCTCGCTGGAACTCTGAGCTGCGATTCTCCCATCGCGGGGTGAGGGGATCACCATTGCTGGGGGTGGGGGGGGGGGGTGGGCTGTGCATTGGGGTGCTCTGAGGCAGGGGGGTCAGGGCTGGCCCGGAAATTGTTGTGGGGGCCACGATAGGGCCGTGGGGGGGACTGGAGGGGCAGCACTGCGGGGGTCCCAAGCTGGCCAACGATCAAACTGGTCAGCAAACGGGGAATCTGACAGATCGAAACCACTGTGCATGCTCAGAGTTCCAGAACTGTCAGACTCCAGCACGAATAGGCCCTGTTCCCCCCTGGGTTTTTAATGATATTCACGACTCGGACCTCTGCAGTGCACAGAGTGCGGAGACTCGGGTGAGAAGCTGAACTGACAAAACAGTCGGGATCTAGAACGGTTTTCCCGCCAATGCAGCGCTTTTGGGAGAATCGCAGCCCTCATTTCCATGTTTTTCCAGAATCCATTCTCAAAGAACATGCTTGGAATTTTCCCCCAAATAAAGATTTCTCACCAAGGATTTCAATCTCTCATTTTGGAATTCCTCTGCCTTGGATTGTCACATGAATTCAAACTTCCACACAGTCTCTCAGGTACCCAGCCATGCCACAGAACGCCACTGCTTCACAGGCTGTATTAAGATGTCACCAAACCTTTGATTTGCCCAGATGTCTAGCTTCGAGGGGAATTTCACAGTAACTTCATTGCAGTGTTAATGTAAGCCTTACTTGTGACTAATAAATAAACTTTAAAATAAACTTTAAACTTTTCTCACCTAGCCAATTTTAAATCTGGTTCTTGCAGCTGTCCCTTTAAGTCAGAACACTTTGTTGCTTATTTGGATTCTCCTGAATACAACCTTATTCCACTTCTTATTCTTTGTTCCTTTAATTTAACTTTTCCTGAGACATACTGTACCACACTCTAGTTTTTGGGACTTTCTTTTGGGAAGTCTGCTCACTGCAGCTTCCTTGTTCTGTGCAGCTTCCTCTGGTTCTTGCTTGCAACTAACTCAAAAGTTCTTTCTGTCCTAGGCCCCTGGTTGCTAAGCAAAAGCCTAGTTTTCCTTCAAGCCCTGTTGGCTTTCACACCCTCATTACCATGCGTGCATCTAAAGCAAACTGGTCATTAACCACTCAAAATACAGAAACAGAAAATTAAACTTACTTGAAGCTATACCTTATTTGTAATACCCCCAAATGCAAGCCACTTCCCCCAAACCTGGGTTGCATTTGTGGGTATACAAACCTTGCGCCAGCCTTAAAATTGAGGCTGGGTGGTAAACAGTCCTTCAATGGTCAATAATTGGTTACTTGAGGGCCTCAATTGGGGCAAGGGTTGGGGGCCCTTCTGAGGCTTTGCCCTGCCCCAGCATAACATTGCTGAGAGGTCGGGGAAAGTGCGAACCCAGTGGGATGCCCATCCATGATATTTCACGTTCACCCCTGGCCTACTAATCTGCCCAGTAAGAAGTCTCACAACACCAGGTTAAAGTCCAACAGGTTTATTTGCTACCAAATAAACCTGTTGGACTTTAACCTGGTGTTGTGAGACTTCTTACTGTGCTTACCCCAGTCCAACGCCGGCATCTCCACATCATGACAACTAATCTGACGGCAGGGGAGCATAACATTCAGGTCCTGGGGTCCACTCCAGGGTACAAATCCTGCATTTTCTAACTCAGAAGGTGGGAATGCTACCAAAAACCAAAGACAGGTTAATAATGCCATAAGATGCAGTTGGTGGTAACTTACCAATTTCATGTCTTGTCACTCTTTTAAGTAAACTCTTACATTTGTAATTATAAGCAATATATGAATTATATCCATACATTTATCATTGAAACTGACTATGTAAACTTGTAGCGCTGGAATCACAACCTCCTACCAATATGATCCTGTAGATCCTCCTTCATTCTTCCCCAAACCAGATTGAAATGTTCAAGACTGAGCATTATAGATTTTTATGAGGTACGGTTATCAACGGATATGGGGAAAAGGAGGCTCAATGAAGTTGGGGTAGAGATCGGCCATGATCTAATTGAATGAGACAGCAGGGTCAAGGGGCTGAATATCCGACTGCTCTTCCTATAGTTGCCAATGGAGTGCACAATCAAAATAGATGTCGTTGTCACAGAAAACTATAAGAGAGGGCAGTTTTATTTCTTCACATGAATTACCACTGATACACAAGCATAACAGTGTACAAAGTCAAAATGTAATAGGAATAACCATACCTGTCACAGTGTGATGTAGTGCTGCATTTTCAGAGTAGGGTTACTATGTGACAGCAGATAGGCTGTCATAATTTTCTGCTTTTAAATTCAGCAAGACTTTCAGGCTTTGATGAAATGAATCGCCTGACATGGCAACGCTCAATAAATGTGACACATTAACAATGCATAAAACATAAAAAATACAGACCATCAGTTAAGGATATTTCTTTCATACATAAAGACATAAGAAATAGCCTTCGTTCATTAAGTTCTTAATGTTTCCATAGTTAATTATTGGTGTGATTAATTTTATTTTAAATATTAATTTATATGTATATTATAGACTAGCAATAATTATGCCTTCTAAAGAAAACAGATTAATGCCATTCCATACTAACTATTATAATAACATGTTGGTGTGTTTTAAACTAATTAGCATTTAAAGGCTTCATAAATCTTCTTTGAACACAAACAACTCTCTGGAGAGATGTTCTCAATGGCAACTAAATAAATTCCTGCTGGACCTTTTTTTGAAAAGTTCTGCCAAAATCTTCAGCAATAAATATAATTTTGCCGTTACATACAATGGTTGTAAGTGCAATAGGATGCAATTCTCCTTTCTCTTAATGGTATGTAGCTCAATAAATTGGAAAAAGGTGGATGGTTCTGATTTTATGTTTGTTGCTGTGAAAACTTTATGTTGGCAGGACCTTGGTCAGGATACTCCTTCTGCCACTCCCGCTCCACTGCCGTCACTTCATCAGAGGTGGAGGGTAAACCTTTACTTTCACCACCTGGATGGCAATCTGGCTAAGTGAAGTGAATCACCCATCCATTGTAGAACCTTCCTAATTTCATTCTCCTGATTCCAATGGAACAAAATTCAGCCAGGCTCTGTGGTTCAGCCAGTCCAGCTGGCAGAACCGGTGGTTGCCTGTTAATTGGTTTCCGGGTCGGCACAGGGTCTTGTTGCCCACTGGAGCAGGATCGGATTCCACTTTAGGACCCAGTGACGGAACTTTTCAACAATTCTGACAGAATTCTTACAGATACTTACAGATACTATAGGCTAAACAATATCAAACATGACTGATGCTTGGACTTCAATTTTTGTAAAGTCAAAGAGGGTATCCACCTTAGGCAAAGTGGCACTGGGATCCTGATTCCAGAAATTCCGCCCCAAACTCAGCACCCACTATTTTTGTCAGGGCAGGAGGGAATCAGGGGTGCAGTTGCCTTCAAACAGATCCAATTTTCATAACTGGATGTCCAAAACACAATTTGTGGACTTCAAACCTCTCAGGAGAAGGTCTAACATTGCCAGAGTTCTTTGGAGAGGTAGGGTAACCTTTTGGAGAGGTAAGGTATCATTCTGGATCAGTCCAGGGATATCTTTGGAAGCAGTAAGATGCTCTTTGGGATTATTAAAATTAGACATCAATGTGCGTAAAAAGTAGTTAAACTTTTTGGAACTGTCAAGCTGTCAGGGCATTTAAATCTCCTGGCCATTTATTTTTAAAGCATGCTGCAGTTAAAACAAAAGGTGCTTGCTATTCCACTCTGTCCATTGACATAAGCTTGAGGACTATCATAGGATTTTTGCTGATTTCACAACCTATCCTTATCACAATGGGGTGCCTATCAATTCACAGTTTGATTGACAGCTACAAGTGGTTATAAGGTCTTTGATTTGGGGCTATGAATACAAATGCGTGTTTTATATGGGATTAAGCACTTGAATGAAATGCTTGTTTTTGTAAGGATTATGTTGTTAAAAGGATGTAAGTATAGTAGCTTTTTTATAAAATGAAAGAATTTTAACAAAAATAAAGTCTGTAATATATGCTTAGAACTTTATTTCATTTAATCTCAGCATAGGTCTGAAGTCTGCTCATCATAGTGGACACTTACCAAGTTGGCATAAAGGGTGTTAGCAAAAAAGGTTGTGGGAGGGGAAATGGGATGGCGGGATGGGAATGGGTGGCATGAGTTGATAGTAAGTTGTCACCAGGGCTATAAAGTGTCCTGGGGGTGGGTAGCGGTCTTAGGTTTGCACAGGAGATATAAAGGGTCATGGGAGTGGCTGGAAGGACATTGGTTGGCATGGAAGGTATGAGGACCCATGGAGAGTGGATGAGGGGCATGAGGTGGCATGAGTTGGCATATCGGGGGAGTGGGGGGGGGGGGAGCATGAGGTCTGGAGGTCTGCTTTTAGTTTTTTTTTCCAGCGTGGACAAAGTTCCAGAACACCAAGGCAGGTCTTTCGCACAGTCCACCTCACCAGTTGCTGTGACTGCTGCCACCCTGTTTCCAGGGCCCTGGGTCTGTCTTCAGTTAAAAGCCCCATCCTCCCACTGCCTGGAATGATAATTAGACCATCTGTGGCACTTTCTCTTGGATAGAGCGAACATTTAGGCCTTGGCATCCCGCTCATAGCCTTCCCAACAGGATGGTTGAACTTTTCAGTTTCCTTTCATTGTTTCTTTCATGTAATTGAGATACTTTGTTACAATTATTGTTGTGTTTTGGAACTCTCTTTAATTTAAGGTAAAATGATGTGACTTGTTCTGAAGTCTGCCTAACATACGACTGGATAGTTTGATTGTTAGATTAAAGTTGTTGATATTGGTTTACTGGGAAGAGGATGCATGATATTTACACTTAGAGACAATGGTGACAGCCTGTGTGCTAAGTGGATGGACTGTACGTCTCCAAAGTCCCAGAAAAGTTGAGAATGTTGGGTTGTAAACAGTTTAAACTGTTCATTTACTTTCAAGATAAAAGACAGCTGGCATGTTTTGATTTGATTTGATTTATTATTGTCACATGTATTAACACAGTGAAAAGCATTGTTTCTTGCGCGCTATACAGACAAAACATAGAGAAGGAAAGAAGAGAGTGCAGAATGTAGTGTTACAGTCAGAGCTAGGATGTAGAGAAATGTCAACTTAATGCAAGATATGTCCATTCAAAAGTCTGACGGCAGCAGGGAAGAAGCTGTTCTTGAGTCAGTTGGTACGTGACCTCAGACTTTAGTATCTTTTTCCCGAAGGAAGAAGGTGAAAGAGAGAATGTCCGGGGTGCGATGGGATCCTTAATTATGCTGGCTGCTTTGCCAAGACAGCAGGCAGTGTAGACAGAGTCAATGGATGGGAGGCTGATTTGTGTGATGGATTGGGCTACATTCACGACCTTTCGTAGTTCCTTGGGTCTTGGGCAGAGCAGGAGCCATACCAAGCTGTGATACAACCAGAAACAATGCTTTCTATCTGTAAAGGTTGGTGAGAGTCGTAGCTGGCATGCCAAATTTCCTTTGTCTTCTGATAAAATGGAGGCATTGGTGGGCTTTCTTAACTATAGTGTCGGCATGGGGGTACCAGGACAGATTATTGGTGATCTGGACATCTAAAAACTTGAAGCTCTCGACCCTTTCTACATGTCAAGGATAACTAATCAACATTTCTACTTAGAATACAAAGGCCCATGTGATTCCTGCTGTCACGGAGATGGGCTTTGAGAGGGGAAGGGTTTCTAAGATATCCCTGAAAACTCACAGACAAGTAAGCCTGCTAGGATCCAAGAGAGGGAAATCAACTATCTGCAGCAAGATGCTGGGTGGGAGCTAGTACTAGGACTGAAAAGATCAAATTCATGAAGAGTTAAAACAAGGCTAGAAAATTCACCTAGTTTGAGCTAGAACAAGAATTTCCAGGTGTAGTTAGAAAAAGCATCACTGTCAAAGACAGTTTTGAGATTAAAAGTTTCCAGGCTGAGAAAAAAAAGAACAGAAATAAGTCCTCAGGAGCAAAAAAATCATTGGACTGATTTTCAGAGAATTGAATGTCTACTTAAAGGACAATGTAACATATATCTGACAGTGGCCTTGTTTGGTTGTGTGAGAAGTTGTGTTCTATAGTAACGTATAAGCTGCCTACAAAAATAGTGTTTAATCAGTATTGTTTTTAGTCTGTTTGTTATTGTAAATGTCTTAAAATGTGAAATCATGTTCTGTCGTCTCATTAAGTTAGTAACTGGAAGGTTGAATTAATTAATTAATGGGGATCATTATTTGCTGATCTCCATCCTACCACAAAGTAAGACATAGTTTTGGATCTGTTTGTGATGTCCTCTCAGGCCTGATGTCTAGGTACAACTGCGGAGCCTGGTCAGGAGACCTTCCACTTAATTGGGACCCTTTCTACATGTCAAGGATAACTGGGAAAGAAAGGCTTTGCTGGATAGCTTCGAGCTCCAAGGCTTAAGCTCAAAATATCTGGGCTGGTGACCAGCTTGTTTCACAAAGGGTTAAAGGAGTCATTTCCTGCTTGTGTACAAGCTGAACTGTGAGAAATGCACGCTTGCACCTACTGTATCGCCAAGCTTCACGAACAGCAGGGATTGCAAGGCTGCTGAGGGGAAACCTCAGCATTCCATGCTTTTACAAATTATTTGCCCTGAAAAATTATGTTCCTTCACTAAAGACTATAATTAGTAGCAGCTGGACTGTTGTTGGGTAGCGTAGAAGGAACGTTACTCTGCATCCTGACTAACCCATAGCTGATATGGGAATGCTTTATGCTGCTGATTGCACTTGAGTGTAAAAGAATAAAAATAGGTGTGGAGTACAGTCGATTCGCGTCACTTGCAACTTCCTCTATCACAAATTTGTTTACTGCAGATGCTGGACTCGGAAACAAAAACAGAAAATGCTGGAATACCTCAGCAGGTCTGACAGCATCTGTAGAGAGAGAACAGAGTGAACATTTCTTTATCAGAGCTACGAACAGTCATCCAGACTTGAAATGTTGTCTCTCTTCTCACTCCACAGATGCTGTCAGACCTGCTGAGGCTTTCCAGCATTTTCTGTTTTTGTTTCAGATTCCAGCATCTGCAGTAATTTGCTTTTATCCTAACATATCCCAACCTTTCCCTCCTCCCTGCACCCTGACATCCACCACTGGGATCTTGACCTCCCAACCCTTGCCGGCCCAGGAGTTAGGGCCTTGGGGAAGAGGGAGATCATTAAACCCTTGGGTGCTTAGAGAACATATAGAGTCTGGGGAATCTGTTTCCTGAGGTTTGAGGTATATTAGGTTCTGAAGTTCCTTGACAGGCAGGATGAAAGAGGAATGTGAGATGTACCTTTATAAGCAGAAGTCAGTTGGAAATTGGATTTTAGATTATGTTGTAGGTCTGTAGCTATTAAGGATATATGTGGGAACTATGGGCAGGGTTTTCCGTTTCCATCATGGCAGGCGCCATGACAGGCAGGGCGGAAAAATGGCCAAAGGAGAATGGCCAAAAGTCAGTTTCCTGCCGACGTAAACAAGAATAGTTTAACAGTTGTTTAATAAAAAGCTGCTTTGGTAGTAAAACCTCAGTACCAGCATTTTTCACATTGATCCAGTGAAACAGTAAAAAAAAAGGTACTGAAAAAAATGTCAGGAGAGGACTCTCAGGGAGGGGTCTACCATTGCACGTGTGGATTGATTGAAGGGGTACCAACTAATTTCCATTTAATCAAATAGAGAGGAAGGCACAGCTGAGGCATGGTAGGAACAGTCAAATGCCAACGTAGGGAAGGTGACGCCTTAACTCATGTTCCATTCTTGTGAAAGTATGAACCCAATTAGGGCCACTGTAGGATTGACTTTCTTTTCCTTCTCATTGTATCCTGAATACCTCTGGTCATCCATGGTTCTCTGGAATTGTTACTCCTTCCTAACATACTAGAGGGAACATGTTTGGCCTGTACCCTCCCTATTTCATAGAACATAGAACAGTACAGCACAGAACAGGCCCTTCGGCCCACGATGTTGTGCTGAGCTTTATCTGAAAGCAAGATCAAGCTATCCCACTCCCTATCATCCTGGTGTGCTCCATGTGCCTATCCAATAACCGCTTAAATGTTCCTAAAGTGTCTGACTCCACTATCACTGCAGGCAGTCCATTCCACACCCCAACCACTCTCTGCGTAAAGAACCTACCTCTGATATCCTTCCTGTATCTCCCACCACGAACCCTATAGTTATGCCCCCTTGTAATAGCTCCATCCACCCGAGGAAATAGTCTTTGAACGTTCACTCTATCTATCTCCTTCATCATTTTATAAACCTCTATTAAGTCTCCCCTCAGCCTCCTCCGCTCCAGAGAGAACAGCCCTAGCTCCCTCAACCTTTCCTCATAAGACCTACCCTCCAAACCAGGCAGCATCCTGGTAAATCTCCTCTGCACTCTTTCCAGCGCTTCCACATCCTCCTTATAGTGATGTGACCAGAACTGCACACAATATTCCAAATATGGTCTCACCAAGGTCCTGTACAGTTGCAGCATAACCCCACGGCTCTTAAACTCCAACCCCCTGTTAATAAAAGCTAACACACTATAGGCCTTCTTCACAGCTCTATCCACTTGAGTGGCAACCTTTACAGATCTGTGGATATGAACCCCAAGATCTCTCTGTTCCTCCACAGTCTTCAGAACCCTACCTTTGACCCTGTAATCCACATTTAAATTAGTCCTACCAAAATGAATCACCTCACATTTATCAGGGTTAAACTCCATTTGCCATTTTTCAGCCCAGCTTTGCATCCTATCTATGTCTCTTTGCAGCCTACAACAGCCCTCCACCTCATCCACTACTCCACCAATCTTGGTGTCATCAGCAAATTTACTGATCCACCCTTCAGCCCCCTCCTCTAAGTCATTAATAAAAATCACAAAGAGCAGAGGACCAAGCACTGATCCTGCGGCACTCCGCTAGCAACCTGCCTCCAATCCGAAAATTTTCCATCGACCACCACCCTCTGTCTTCGATCAGACAGCCAGTTACCTATCCAATCGGCCAACTTTCCCTCTATCCCACACCTCCTCACTTTCATCATAAGCCGACCATGGGGGACCTTATCAAACGCCTTACTAAAATCCATGTATATGACATCAACTGCCCTACCTTCATCAACACACTTAGTTACCTCCTCAAAAAATTCTATCAAATTTGTGAGACACGACTTGCCCTTCACGAATCCATGCTGACTATCCCGGATTAATCCGCATCTTTCTAAATGGTCGTAAATCCCATCTCTAAGGACCTTTTCCATCAATTTACCAACCACCGAAGTAAGACTAACCGGTCTATAATTACCAGGGTCATTTCTATTCCCTTTCTTAAACAGAGGAACAACATTCGCCATTCTCCAGTCCTCTGGCACCATCCCCGTGGACAGCGAGGACCCAAAGATCAAAGTCAAAGGCTCTGCAATCTCATCCCTTGCCTCCCAAAGAATCCTAGGATACATTTCATCAGGCCCAGGGGACTTATCGACCTTCAGTTTATTCAAAACTGCCAGGACATCCTCCCTCCGAACATCTATTTCCTCCAGCCTATTAGCCTGTAACACCTTCTCTTCCTCAAAAACATGGCCCCTCTCCTTGGTGAACACTGAAGAAAAGTATTCATTCATCACCTCACCTATCTCTACTGACTCCATACACAAGTTCCCACTACTGTCCTTGACCGGCCCTAACCTCACCCTGGTCATTCTTTTATTCCTCACATAAGAGTAAAAAGCCTTGGGGTTTTCCTTGATCCGACCCGCCAAAGACTTCTCGTGTCCCCTCCTAGCTCTCCTAAGCCCCTTTTTCAGCTCATTCCTTGCTAACTTGTAACCCTCAATCGAGCCATCTGAACCTTGATTCCTCATCCCTACATAAGCTTCCCTCTTCCTTTTCACAAGACATTCCACCTCTTTCGTGAACCATGGTTCCCTCACTCGGCCATTTCCTCCCTGCCTGACAGGGACATACCTATCAAGGACATCCAGTATTTGTTCCTTGAAAAAGTTCCACTTTTCATCAGTTCCTTTCTCTGACAGTTTCTGTTCCCAACTTATGCCCCCTAATTCTTGCCTAATCGCATCATAATTACCTCTCCCCCAATTGTAAGCCTTGCCCTGCCATACGGCCCTATCCCTCTCCATTGCAATAACAAAAGACACCGAATTGTGGTCACTATTTCCAAAGTGCTCTCCCACAACCAAATCTAACACTTGGCCCGGTTCATTTCCCAGTACCAAATCCAATGTGGCCTCACCTCTTGTCAGCCTATCTACATATTGTGTCAGGAAACCCTCCTGCACACACTGCACAAAAACTGCCCCATCCGAACTATTTGACCTACAAAGGTTCCAATCAATATTTGGAAAGTTAAAGTCCCCCATGACAACTACCCTGTGACCCCCACACATATCCATAATCTGCTTAGCAATTTCTTCCTCCACATCTCTATTACTATTTGGGGGCCTATAGTAAACTCCTAACAAGGTGACCGCTCCTTTCCTATTTCTAACCTCAGCCCATATTACCTCAGTGTGCAGATCCCCCTCGAAGTGCCTTTCCGCAGCCGTTAAACTATCCTTGATTAACAATGCCACTCCTCCACCTCTTTTACCAGCTTCCCTACACTTAGTGAAACATCTATACCCCGGAACGTCCAACAACCATTCCTGTCCTTGTTCTACCCACGTCTCCGTAATGGCCACAACATCGTAGTCCCAAGTACCAATCCACGCCCCAAGTTCATCTACCTTGTTCCGGATGCTCCTTGCATTGAAGTAGACACACTTCAACCCACCTTCCTGTCTACCGGTACCCACCCTTGACCCTGATACCTTCCCCAATACCTCACCACCCTCACTGACTTCTGGACTACAACTCCTTTTCCCACTCCCCTGACAAATTAGTTTAAACCCCCCTGAAGAGCCGTAACAAATTTCCCTCCCAGGATATTGGTGCCCCTCTGGGGAAGGTGGGACCTGTACAAACAGGACGGGGTGCACCTTCAGGTGCACCCCGTCCTGTTTGTACAGGTCCCACCTTCCCCAGAATGTGTTCCAATTATCCACGTATCTGAAACCCTCCCTCCTACACCATCCCTGCAACCACATGTTTAACTGCACTCTCTCCCTGTTCCTTAACTCGCTATCACGTGGCACCGGCAACGTACCAGAGATGACCACATGTTTTGTCTTGGCTCTCAGCTTCCAGCCCAGCTCCAGAAATTCCTGCTTTAAATCCCCGTCCCTTCTCTTACCTATGTCATTGGTACCAATGTGTACCACGACTTGTGACTGTTTCCCCTCCCCCTTCAGAATCCGGAAAACACGGTCTGAGACGTCACGGACCTTGGCATCCGGAAGGCAACATACCATCCGTGAGTCTCTTTTGCTGCCACAGAACCTCCTATCTATCCCTCTAACTAACGAGTCCCCAATAACTATTGCCCTCCCGCTCTGCCCCTTACCCTCCCGAGCCACAGAGACGGACACAGTGCTGGAGATCCTCTCACTGCGGCTCACCACTGGTATGTCATCCCCCTCAACCGTATCCAAAGCGGAATACTTGTTGCTAAGGGGAACGACCACCGGGGATCCCTGCACGGACTGCTTCCTCCCAGCCCCTCTCACCGTCACCCATCTGTTTTCATTCCTCGGAGTAACTGTATCCCTAAAGCTTCTGTCTATGGCCACCTCTGCGTCCCTAATGATCCTAAGTTCATCCAACTCCAGCTCCAGTTCCCTAACACGGTTTTGGAGGAGCTGCAGATGGGTGCACTTCCCACAGATGTAATCAGCAGGGACACTGTCGTCGTCCCTCACCTCAAACATAGTGCAAGAGGAACATAGCACTGCCTGCACACCCATCCCCTCTAGATACCTTGCCAGTACCAGGTAGAAACAGCAAAAATGAATTAAACTCACCCCTGCTCGCCCTTTCTGCCTAAGCCCTGTGAGCCAAAGCCTGATAACTCACACTCTGCTTCCCACTCACTCCCTGTGAGCCAAAGCCTGATAACTCACACTCTGCTTCCCACTCACTCCCTGTGAGCCAAAGCCTTATAGCTCACACTCTGCTTCCCACACACTCCACTGCCCGCTCCCGACGCTGCCCGCTCTATATTGCAGCCTACCTTTTATACTTCGCGTGCTTAAAAAACCCTTCCCAGACTCCTTAGCAGCCCACTTCCAGTTTTCACTTTAAACTTAAAATACTACTGCAAAAGTAAAGGCCAAAAAAAACACACACTGGCTGACTAATTAAATAAATAAACAATTCAATTAATCTCTCACCAGCACTGCTGCCTCCAATCACTCCCTCTCAGCTTGCTCCAGTGGAACAATTTCCTTTCTGAATGCCCTCCCACTAACTGTAGATTTTCCCACAAGTAGCTGTTCCCAATTTACCTGCCTTATTTTACTAAGATCCGCTCTCCCCAATCCAAAACGTTTTTTATAACTTGTCTATTTCTTTGTCCATAACAAGCTTAAATTGTACCCTTTTGCGATCGCTATCATTAAAATGCTCCTCGACCATCACCTCAACAACTGTCGGGCTTCATTCCCCAGGATTAGGTCCAGCACTGCGCCATCCCTTGTTGGACCTTCTACATATTGGCCTAAAAAGTTCTTCGGCACATATTTCAAGAAATCCACTCTAACCAAGCCCTTAACACTATGTCTATCCCAATTAATGTTGGAAAAGTTGAAATCACTGCAGCTGATACTTCAGCTAGTTTATGAGGGTTCTTTGGCAGAATGTTCCAAAGCAGTGAGCTCATGTAGATAGAATGATGAAACACAAGGTGGCATGGCATCAATTAAGCTTGCTGGTGGTTTTTACGATGTGGAGATGCCGGCGTTGGACTGGGGTAAACACAGTAAGAAGTTTAACAACACCAGGTTAAAGTCCAACCAATTTTACGCCAGACCTCAGCACAACCTCCCACCCCACTTGCACAATATGAACTCTCTGTGTAACAAAGTCAAGGACCCACATGTGCCTCTCTACCTGCAGACTACATGGACTGCAGGATGGCTATGAGGCTTCAACACCTCATATTGCAAAGTACTTTATGCATGGGGAGCACAGATGCTGGCCTGGCACTCAAGCCCATGTCCAAGTTCCCACTCTATGAACTGAGTTTGAGCAGGGGAGGATTCACTTACCCCAGCAGTGCAGATGAGGTTATTCATCCTTTTCCTGCACTGCAGGGCTGTCTTCTGGCATGTGCTGTTTACACACATCACCCTGATGACTGTCGCCCATCCAGGGTTGGTGAGTTGGTGGGTCAGGTGAGTCCTTCCATCCCTAGGGTAGAGGACATCCTCCTCTCCTTCACTGCATTCAGCTGCATTTCCAGAAATGCACCATTGGATCTTGGTGCTGATGCTGCCAAGGGTCTCAAAGCCATTTCCTGGACCATAGTTCAGAGTGAGATATAACGCCAGCTGTCCGGACACCTTTTAGATATGACACCTGGATGTGACAGTAGGGTGTGTGACCTCTTGCCTACCCCGCCACTGCATAATTAATAAGCCTAGCATCACAAGATTAAGCATGATTTCCAGCTGGGCTGCATAGAGGGATATACTCCCACTTTCCAGCCTTGCCCCCACCACAGAACTTAGGCCGGAACCAAAAATCCTGGCCTTAATCTCCAGAGTGGAAAATTCCACCGGGTGTTCTTGTGCTTGGGAAAACTTAAATGTATTGTGGGAATAAGGGTGATGATAGAACCATAGAAAATTACAGCTCAGAAACAGGCCTTTTGGCCCTTCTTGTCTGTGCCGAACCATTTTTTGTCCAGTCCCACTGACCTGCACTTGGACCATATCCCTCCACACCCCTCTCATTCATGAACCCATCCATGTAACTTTTTTTTGGGTTCCATGAGAAATGTGTTTTCGATGGCTTGACACCTATTCTGCTACCCCTTGCATATTTCCAATACATGGATTCCTTCCTTTCCTTGATGTACTAGCTGAGAAATATGTTGGGGGGGAGAGAGAGTGGGGGTGCATTCTTAACCCTGGTCTACCACATGCCAACCTTCATTGGTCAATACACATATTGCATTCTTATGGTTTCACGGGCTATAAGATTGTACCTTATCAATTATTTTGCAAATAGGGCTTAGCCATTTGCTCACCATGCAAGCTTGATGCTGAAATAAGACATTCTGCGGATAACGGCTTGTCTAATCAGCTCAGTGCTTGCTGTAAATTGCGCAAATTCATGAATGGACCTAAGGCTGTCTTTTGCGGCCTTGAAAAGTGACCAATCTATTTTAGATTACCCTGAAAGGGCAAGGTACCTCAGAAATTTGAACAACAGATGAAGCTAGCTGTTTCAAGCTGCTGGTATGCAACAGCAACATGGTTCAAATTTCAAACAATATGTAGCAGTTAACTATCAGTCACATCAACTGGTGTATTCTCCATGACAATGCCTCTACCAGAGTCCAACCAAACAACCAATCAGCACCCTCTTCTTATACAATATAAAGTTGTTGTTTCCCCTCACATTGGTATTCTAGCAACTGTCCTGATGAGTGCAAGATGAAAAGCTTTGACACAATGTATTTTTTCAGCCCTATTCAACTCTCAGTGTCTTCCCTGTCAAGCTCCTTCAGAATCTTGAATATTCTAGTTAATTCACCTCTGATTCTTCTAAACTTCAGAAAATGTGAATCCATTTACTCAGCCTCTCATCATAGGACAACCCTCTCATCCTTGGGACTAAACTACAGTAAGACTCAATTGGTTGCATTCCTGAAAATCATGACTTTGAATGGAACAACTTTAAGTGAAACATTACTCACATAGGAATCAATGTTAGATACTGGAGTGCTTTCTTTATCAGACAAAAACAAATATTAAAACCCTCAAGTTGAAATATTTTATATTGCTAAATTCCTACATTGGTAAATGAAACAACTTTTAAAATGAAATAAGTTTAAAAATATAAAAGATCAAAACAACTTTCTACTTACAGTACATGATGCTCACAGCGGATCCTGGTTCCTGACCGTCCCACTCCCTGATCCCTCTGGTCACTGCGGATTCTCCTCTCCCCAGCTCTCCAAGCTGTGGCCTCTCCCCCTCTCCTGAGCCCTGGAAGTGGCAAGCTGGAGCATTTTTAATAAACATACATTGTAGCAGCCCAAGCTCAGCAGTTTTGCACTGTTTGGACTCGCACTTCCACAATACCTAAGCTCTAGCTTCAAGATCAGATCTTGATCTCAATGGGAACACAGGTCGAGAAGAGGGAGGTGGCAAGAGGGTGAATCAGCGAGCGGGAGGGTAGGCAAGAGGGTGGGTCGGAGCGGCAGAGGCCATAACTTGTTGGTCAGGGAGCGACCACAACCAGGAGACCAGGGAACAGGGAGAGATTGCTCCAAAATGGCCCCAATTGGGTCATGCGGGAAACAATGTTAAAACAAATTTAACAACACTCAATGAGATTACAAGGCCTGTTAATTTACCAACATTAAAGCAAAACAATGTTAAATGGGCCAATGTTAAAACAAGGACTTACTGTAGTGAATCCTTGCCCTTTCAGGTATGTTATTCAAAGAACAAAGAAAATTACAGCGCAGGAACAGGCCCTTCGGCCCTCCAAGCCTGCGCCGACATCACTAGTCTTCAATATGAAGACCATAATCTCACACAGTATTCCAGACTCACCAAAACCCTGTACAATTGTAGCAAGACTTCTTTATTCTTGTGCTCCAATCATCTTGTAATAAAGTCCAACATGACATTTGCCTTCCTACTTGCTTGCTATACCTACATATTAACTTTGTGTTCCTTGCACAAGCACACCCAAGTCCCTCAAGGCATCAACATTTAAAAGTTTCACCTTTTAAAAGTATTCTGCTTTTCTATTCTTCCTATCAAAGTGATAACTCACACTTCCCCATGTTGTTCTCCATTAACCTCACAGCTTGCATTCCCACCATGTAAAACATAATGAAGTACAAAACTCTGTCCTTCTTTATGTGCTGAACCCATTCACCAATACTATATGGCTTTAATCTTAGCAAGTGACTGTTTTGCACACAAACTCTCCAAAACTGACATCCAGAGAGATAAGGTGGCACAAGGGGGAATTTCTTAGTGTCTCCATTAGCTCCTGTTTGTTATAGATTTGTTAGAGTACCAGAGCAGAAACCCCAAAGTATGTTATGAAGCCCGTTATGAACGCTTCTGGTACAAGTTCATATGCACTGAAGATGTCTTTTTTTCATCTCATCATAATCCCTAGATATCTCCTCCGATAGTGATGCAAATACATCACTAGCTCTACCTACCAACTTTGTTTGAATCAACAATACCACATGGTCTGTGGCCATTTTACTTGCTTAGCTACTTTCTCAAGTGAAATGAAAAAGGCTTCTACATCCTTCTCGTTAAACCTTGGCAGCATTTGAGCCTATTTAAATAGATCCCCATCAGGCCTTTGACTACGATGGGTTCGTTCTTCCTCACTGTCCAAGTGGAGAGGATCTCCAAGAAGATCGCGCATATCGACACAGACATCAAGTTTCTACATGGTATTTGCTACCAAATAAACCTGTTGGACTTTAACCTGATGTTGTGAGACTTCTTACTCATCACTACTCCCAGCTTTTACCTTTGCCTCCACCAGTTTAATTTGAAGTTCGCTTTTCAGTTCCAGTTTCCGAAATTCAAAAGCTCTCTCCCTTTCACTTTCCTCTCTCTCCTGTCAGGGCTATCCTCGCATTTCCTTTTAATTGCAATTCAAACTGCCTCAAACTGTTCTGCTGGGATTATTCTTTCTCTGTCATTGTCCTCTAATTAAAGCTGTTTCATTTATTTTTCTTGTTGCAACAATTATAATTCTGTTTTTCTTTGCTCCACTGCAACTGCCTTTCTCTCTTTAACTTTAGGTACTCTCTTTACTTTGCTTCTAATTCAAGCTGTTTCATTTGTAATTGAATTCTAGCCAACTATGTTTCTGGCTATTTTAAATGCTGAGCTATCACTGCCTTTGCAGTACCTTTGCCTTCCTCACCCCTTCAGACATAGTTAACTGCAGAAACTTTCTTGGCTGTAAAGAAGTTTGGGACATCCTGTGGTTATGAAAATCGCGATATAAATGCAAGTCTTTTTTTTTATTTTCAGAGGTATTCATGAGGAACTAGTTATTGTAGCTAACAAACTAATTCAGATAGTAATTTTAGGAACAGTATATATAGGCCTACACCCAGAATTTTGTTTCAGCTTCACTTCTGATTTTTAAGCAAATCTTTATTGAATCTTACTTTGTAGACATTTTTTTCAATAAAGGTGTGATTGTGCTTTGATTATTGATCAATTCTCTAATCAGTAATATTATTGGTAGCAGAGTTGGATTTTTTGCACAGCATATTCACAGCTGCTGAATATTGTTTTTTCCTCCAGATGTGCAGTATAAACTTAAGTTGTTTATTGTTTAAAAAAAGGAACTGTTCTTGCTGTATTGACCCTGAAGACCCTTGAGCTACAAGTCAGGGCAATGAATGGCCTTATACTTGGGGTGATCAGCAAGATGGAAATTGACTGACAGACAGTATGCATGTGAGAGACACCATCAAGGGTGTGTAAACAGCCTGAGTTCTGTGAAGCCTGCAGATCTTTTATAAAGTCTGTGTGAAAGGTTGATAAAGACTCATGGTTGCTCAGACCTATATTTTTGGAAAGTCTGAAGGAACCAGCAATTTGGCACAAAGGAACATTGCTTCCAGGATTCTGGCTGCTGCAGAGTGGATTCGTCAATCACTGAAGACCGTCATGGAACAGACTATTTTGGGGTTGTTTGTGCTTTAAACAAAATGTCTTTTCTTCCGATATATACATACATGCTTTCTCCTTTCAATAAAGTTATTTTTCCTTCTTTCATTATCAATTATAATTGTTATATCATGATCATCATAATTATTATTCAATAAAATTGCTGTTTTAACACTTTACCTGGCATTGTCACTCATCCCTGTTAAGTCCAGAGTATGGCTTCAAACTTAAGCGAGAATCCGCAAGGCATTCCATGCCCTTACCCGTGGCTAGTATTGAACTCCATCCACTGGGGGAAGATATTACAAATTCAGGCATGCAACCTTATGATTTTCTGTCCAATTATTATGATATGGCACCAACCATGATTCCCATCAACTCTGCAATATTTGGAGGTGGCTTCACGTCAGCAGGCACAGATTATATACGAACAAGGAACAGGAATAGGCCATTCAGCCCATTAGCCTGCTCCACCATTAAATAAGATCATGGCTGATCTGTTAGTAACCTCAAATTTTCTTCTGCAAATAAGTTCTAAACCTACCTCCGATAACCTTTCACCACTTTGCTTACCAAAAATCTATCCACCGCTGCCTTAGAAATATTCAAAGATTCTGCTTCCACCATCTTTTCAAGAAGAATGAAATTTTTTCACCTCATCTCTGCTTTAAATGGGCAATCCCTTACTTTGAAACAGTGACACCCAGTTTTAGATTCTCCCACAAGAGGAAACATTCTCTGTATATCCACCCTGTCAATACCCTTCAGGGTTTTATATGTTTCAATCAAGTCGTCTCCTACCCTTCTAAACTGCAGTGGATGCAAGCCTAGAATGTCCAACCTTTCCTCATAAGACAACCCATCCCCATTCCAGGTATGATTCTGGTAAACGTTGTCTGAGCTGCTTCCAATGAATTTACATTCTTCCTTAAATAAGGTGACCAATAATGTACGCAGCACTCCAGTTATGGTCTCACCAATGCCCTGTATAATTGCAGCATAACCTCCCTACTTTTGCATTCAATTTTCCTCACAATGAATGATAACATTCTATGAGCTTTCCTAATCACTTGCTGTACGTGCATACTAGCCTTTTGTGATTCATGCACTAGGAGACCCAAATCCCTCTACAATCTCTCAGCTTTGAGATAATATTCTTCTTTTTTGTACCTCCTGCCAAAATGGGCAATTACACATTTTCCCACATTATACTCCATTTGCCAGATCTCTGCCCACTCTCTTAGCCTATTTTTTGTAGCGTCCTTATAATCCCCCTCACATCTTAATTTCCAACATCACTTTGTGTCATCAGCAAATTTGGCAACCTTCCCATCTGTGATTTCAGCCAAGGGAAGATCACATTTTGTCAAACTGAAAAAGATCCATTTGTGCTTACACTCTGCTTCCTGTTAGCTAGCCAATCTGGCTTTATTATTTGCTCGTTCTGGAGAACTTTGATTGACTTTAATGGGTTTGATGGCTCAACATAATTGGCACTTTTGGTTGCCATTTTATGCTTGAGTGAAGCATACAAGGGGATTTGAGCCAACTGGGTAAGTGTCAAGAATTCTGTGTATATGACAGTTTGAAGTGTGACATTTGCTATATACTACAAACTATGTGGAGAACATAAGACTTTTAAATGTATAGGCTTAGTGGTGGCATAGCTTCATTATGCATGGTAGTGGTGAAACTGCAATTTTTATTTCCATGGCACTGGGTTCACTGAAGTGTGATAGAGGTGCTGTGTTTCTTTGCCACTCATTGTTTGGCGAATGATAACATCCAAATCTCTCACCAAGATGGTTGAGGTGATGTTTTTAAATGTTGGTGCCGTGCAACAACAGCAACATCAACTTACATTTATATAGCAACTTGTTAGAAAAAGACTCCACGACTTTTGCCACTAGAATTAAAGGGAGAATGGTCCCATCTGAGAAATATAGGGTGAGATTTTCCAGCTCTTCCCGCTGTTGGGATCTTCTGGTCCCACCGAAGGTTACCCCTGCGGCGGCTCCCCAGCGGCAGGACAGGCGAACCATGCAAAATGCTGGGACGTCGACAGGATCAGACGATCCCACCGTCGGCCAATAGCCAGCTGCCTCCGCTGCTGAGAAACAAGGAGATCAATCGGCCCTTGGTACCAACTCTTTAAAAGAGCTATCTATTAACTTCTACTCTCCTGTACTTGTCTAAAGTCCCATCATTTTCTCCTCTTCAAGCATTTATCCATTTTCCTTTTATGATTTCCTATTAAATCTACTCCTCTACTCTTTCAGGAAGCACAGTCCAAATCATAACTTTGCTGAGTTAAAAAATAAATCTCCTCATTTCTCCTTGGCTCATTTGCCTTAAAACCATGTCCTCTGGCAACCAGCCCTTATTTGATCTGCAGATAAAATTTGAATATTTTATTTTAATCAGAGACTTTATTTCTTAGTTTCATATTGTGAGATTAAAAAACTGTCTCTCCATCCATCACCATAGGTTTCCCAACTCCTGCCATAATGAACAACAGGAGCCCGAAGATCATGGGAAAACCACCACCTCCAAGTTCTTCTCCTAGCCACACACCATCCTAAGATGGACATCCAGAGCAGGATTTTCCACACCCTCCCCTGTGGTGTGTTTTGCAGCAGCAGAGGCAGGCGGCATCTTCCGGTCCTGCTGCTGTCAGTGGGATTTCCCGTTGTTCACACCCTCTACCCTGGGAAACCCACAGCGGTGGTCACCATCAGTAGGACCGGAAGATCCCACCAGCAGGATCAGCCGAAAAATTTAGGCCATAATCACCATTTCTTCATCAACGTTGGGTCACTATCCTGAAATTCCCTGCCGAATACCATTATGGCAGCACCTCCACTGCAGGAACTGCAGTGATTTAAGGAATAGGCCCAACATCATCTTCTCAGGGCAACCAGGATGGGCAATAGATGTGGCTTTGACAGCATCACCCGCATCCCCAGAACAAATTAAAGAGTACAGTTTCAAAATGCAGTATCATAGAAACCCTACAATGCAGAAGGAGGCCATTCGGCCCATCGAGTCTACACCAACAACAATCCCACCTCAGGTCCTATCCCCACAGCCCCACACATTTACCCCGCTAATCCACACATCCCGAGACACTAACTGGCACAATTTAGCATGGCCAATCACCCTAACCTGCATATCGTTGGACTGTGGGAGGAAACCGGAACACCCAGAAGAAACGCATGCGGACACGAGGAGAATGTGCAAACTCCGCACAGACAGTGACCCAAGTCGGGAACTGAACCCAGGTCCCTGGAGCTTTGAGTCAGCAGTGCTAAGCACTGTGCTGCCCAGTAAGATGACATGTGCTGTAAATATATAAGTTTATGCTTCCACTTAAGTGAGCTTAAAAGTAAATCAGTCATCAGAAGTACCAGTTATAAACAAAATCTGATTTGAAAAATGAGGTCTATTGGCATGATAATATAAAGTTGCAAAGTCCAGAAATTTACTGCTTCAGAATGAAAGATTATAAACACAAGATTAAGACATGCTCAACGATTCGATCACAATTCAGGGTGTGTGATTTTTCAATGATCACTGATTCTTTTCATTATTAGAAGGGATAACATTGAATGCCAATTAATTTTTGTGGTGATTTATCATTCTACTAAATTTCATCTACATAAGTGAGACCTCAGCTGTTCATCTCAATTACAGGCACAACAATGGTTTCAGGCCTCAAAACAAACATTTAACAATTTACTTTTCATCCACCAAAGTCATTCTTCAAAGCTGCCAACCCTTCTTCCTCAAATAAATACTACATTTTGAAAGCAACACTCTTAATTGCTATGGAAACAGCAATGTTTAATTTTTAATTAATCACCAATTTCTTCGGTAATTTTCTGTCTGCTTGGGGCAGAGCTAGAGAATGGGACACTTTTTCATTCTTGGCATCTGTCTCAGATGTAGTTTGGCCAGATGCTTGAAGCCTTGTCGACTGGTATCAGGTGTGGCTCAATGATAGCAAACTCCTCTAGCAACCAGAAGATTGTGAGTTCAAGACCCACTCTATTAATCTGAACACACTGTTTAGATTGACACTCCAAGGCATGACTGAGAAAGTGCTGTGCTGGGGAGGTGCTGTCTTTTGGGCAAGATGTGAAACGGAGATCCTGTTGGCCCTTTCACATGGGCTCAAAAGATCCCATGATACTAAGTGAGGGAAAGTATTGGAGTACTGGTAACATCTACCCCTCAACCGGATTCTCTGGCCACTTATCTCACTGGTGTTTGTGGAGCCTTGATATGCACAAACTGGCTGCAGAGTTTCCTGTCATTATAGCAGCGACTGTTATATATTTTATATATCTCGGATCTATGCAGAGATGACACACATCCATGTCTGTAACAGAGTTCACTTACAGTGCTTTAAAATGTCTACTCCATATTTCAGCTCTGGCTTCCAACTCTTTCCATAGTTTGTCCACTTTTCTCTGCGTCCACACCCAGACTGAACCAATCAAGCACAATGAGAATCAATAGCAAACAGGCTCACATAATCAAACACAAAACAATTGAATACAGCAGAGACTATACTTCAAAATGTATTTCATAATTCAAGGTTATGTAAGTTTGGGAGTGTTTTCCCAAGCTCTGGCACTACTCATTTTTCAATCCTTTTTTTATCCTGATGCATAACCACAATTATTTGATCCTAAAGTGTATAATCTGTGCTATGTTCGTGGAAAATCCTGCTAAGTTTAGATGGCTGGGAATCGAGTTAAGTAAAAAAAAAAAAATCCTCATCTGATTGAGGTGGTCGGAGACGGCTGGGATGAAGTCCAGTTCACAGTGGCGGTTTCACTGGGGAGTGGGTCAATACTTCAATTATATCATCGTGCTGATGGCTGCCATTGTGAGTGAAGTTGTGAATGGTGGTCTCAGCTCCCCGGTACAGAGTATTGGTGCTCACATTTGATGAACTGTGAAATATCCTAAAGAGAATGGGTGAAGTGAAGAAGAGAATCCTGTCAGTCGAGAGGGCCGTGTCCTCAGTGGAGGTTCATCTTTAGTCCTTGGAAATCCTGCTGCATGGTATGTCGAACAACCTGGTTGATTCGTGGAGATAGGACCGGAGAAGGAGTATCCTGGCACCTGGTCTCCCGAGAGGAGCCTGGGGGTGAGTTCGCAGCCAAATTTGAGAATTGGCTACCATACTTCCACAATCTCGATTTGAAGGTTGAGCATTTCAAGTTGGATGGAGCCAATTGTATCCAGTCTTCAAGGCCTGTGGTTGTTGAAGACTCCAACCACTGGTCTTACGTTGTCTTGTCCTCAGTGTTTGTTGAGGAGGGCAGGAGGTGGCCAGATGTGATGGGTCTTCTCCACCCACCAGTGCCTAGGTTTCTCTTCATCAGGTTGGTGGTCTCATTAATACACCCAGTTGTGTAATAGTACCTTGAATCTTTCTAAACTCTAACCAAATAGATTCTGTCTTTAACCTCTCTAGGACATCCTCTCTCTCTAGCACTGTATTATTTCCCCTTAATCAAAACTGCCACTACTCCTCCTTTACTTTTCTTTCCTATCTTTCATAAACATCTTGCATCCATATTTACTGTCCATTCTTGCTCTATTTTTGTGCCAGGTCTCTGATATCATGAGGACATTGATTTCCCATTTGCGCCTGTAGTTCAGCAAACCTTATTTACTACACCATGTATTAATTAAAATTTAGACCTTATTACATTCCCTCTAGGTCTGGTCCTGCCTAATGCCTTCTTACTTTAGTACTACCTGTTTTCTCCCAATCATTTGTGCACTGGGTTTATTTATCATAATGCTTCACTCTGGCTCCCATCCTCCTACCAAGTTAGTTTAAACCCTCCCCATCAGCACAAGAAAACTGCCCCATGAGGGCATTCATCCTTCTTGTTTAGGTGCAGCCTGTCTGGCTCACGCAGGTCCAACTCCCTGGGAACCAATCCCAATGTCCCAGGTGGAACTTGAAGCCCTCCCTCCTGCACCATCTCTCCAACCACATGTTCATCTGCTCTATTCCTCCAGTGCTATTTCAGACCAGTGGCAGCTGTGGTGAGAGTGGGAGCAGAACTGGAGATATAAAGGAGAGGTGGCCAGAGACCCGAAACTACAGATGCAATTAAACAATGAAACAAGATGGCTCATCACAGCATTACCTTTATATACACGATCAGTGTATATCAGTTCTTTCTATCCAATTTCTACTGGATAATTTTTGCAGCTTAAACTTTGATGAAAATATAATATTCAGAAATTCGAGGAAAAAGTCTGCCTTCTTTCAAAATGCATAAAAACATTTGTAACTGAAAAATGTGCTCAGCGTAATGCTAACAAAATGGATACTTATGCAAATCACCCTACAGCAGCATGTATCATAACATTTGCAAATGACATTCCTATAAAGCAAAATATTCAATTCTCTAAGTGTAGCATTCATCTTCTGACCTCGATAATATGAGTCTCCCTCTGTTATATCACCCTACACTTGAGATCAAGGCTTAAAGATACTCATTTAATACTGCAACATTTTTGTTCTGTTTTTCAAAGCTTTATGGATACTAAAGATTATACTCAGTTATTATTGAGTGATTCTAATGAGCTAATTTGATATTTTTTACAGTTAAATGGTCATTGATGTAATTATAATTGTGATAGTGATAGATTTTATGGTGCTACATGATAAATAAAACAGGCACTGTTGTATATTGCAGTAATTTTCCATCATACCAGCAGAGAGCTTCCTACCAATAACACCAGTTCACTGTGCTCCTTATTTGCACCTCTTTATTCTGAGTGGGATTTATGGTTTTGAATTTATTGACCGATGAGTTCCATGCCTAAGAGTGCAGTTTGTGACTACGGTTCATCGCAAGAAATGCAAACTATTTCCACTGTTTTAAATAGTCCACGGCTTTCTTTGTAATTCTGGCTACCTTTTAGTTTAATTGTGTGAGTTGCTGTTGAACATACAGTGCAATGAACGCTCTTTGGTTAGAACTTTAATGAATAGCATTATCAAAGCTTCTGACAGTGAGCCATAATGATAAATGCATTTTCCAGAACTAATTAATTCATAAAATATTTGTATGTTGTGATTACGAGGGGTAACAAGACCAAAATGACAGAAGCAACCAGGTCTCTATTTTTTTTTCATTCTCGGCATGTTGATGCCACTGGCAGTTAGGGCCTGATTTTAGCATTTTGAGTCTAAGTGCCGAATCCGGGCGTCAAATAGATCTGCGCCTGGAATCCTCTTTCCAGCACGCCCATACGTGTTTTGCCTGCTCTGGTCCGATTCACGCTGTGGGTGGGGCTTAGCGCTGGCGGAACGATCAGAGCTCTGAACTGCGCATGCGCAGTTTGAAAAAAATCTGACAGAGCGCGCACGGGCACGAAAGAAAAAAAAAGCAAAAAGCGGAGAGAGCGGCTCTCTGATAATCATCCTCTGGTCGCGGAGGGGGGGGGGGAGACACACACCCAGATCATCCTCTGGTCAGGGGGGGTTCCGCTGCCTGTCTGCGGCCAATCGGTGGGGAGGGAGGGGGCAGGGGGTCCGCTGCCACTCTGCGGGCAATCCCTCCTCCCCACCGGAGGGACGAATCCCTCCTGCCGGAGTGGACGTGCGGCCATGCCATTCCACAAAACCTTCAGGATGAAGCGATTCCTCGCTAAGAAGATGAAGCAGAACCGGCCGATTCCACAGTGGATCCGCATGAAAACCGGCTACAAGATCAGTACATGTCCAAGAGGAGACACTGGAGAAGGACCAAGCTGGGCTTGTAAAGGGATACACCATCACTGGTACACCACCAGCCACAGATTACTCTTCCCTGCAGGGGCAAGAGAGCGGGTGAGATGGCTGTGTCTGGTAGTGTACCTGTGATGGTGTATCCCTTTACAGGCCCAGCTTGGTCCTTCTCCAGTGTCTCCTCTTGGACTTGTACTGATCTTGTAGCCGGTTTTCATGCGGATCCACTGTGGAATCGGCCGGTTCTGCTTCATCATCTTAGCGAGGAATTGCTTCATCCTGAAGGTTTTGTGGGATGGCATGGCCGCACGTCCACTCCGGCAGGAGGGATTCGTTCCTCCGGTGGGGAGGAGGGATCGCCCGCAGACTGGTGACGGACCCCCCTGCCCCCTCCCTCCCCGCCGATCGGCCGCAGACTGGCAGCGGACCCCCCCCGACCAGAGGATGATCTGGGTCCCGCCCCCCCACCCCCACCCCCACCCCCCAGAGGAGGAGCTGGGTCAGAGAGCCGTTGCAGGCTCTGACCCCGCTCTTCGGAAGCTGCAGCGACGACTTCAGACTTTTATTTTGCAGGTTGCTTACAGCGCGGATGCGGAACGGGCCAGAAGACGGTAAAGTGGGATTTGGCGGTAGAGTTGGGCGCGCGGTTCATTAAGTCGATTTAAATGCATGCAAATGCACTTAAGTTGTCGGGCCGCCCGATTCGGGCACACGCAGGACCCGCGCCCGAATTGGGTGTCGGCAAAGCTGCAATCTGCTCGGAATCGGATGCAGATCGCGGTATAGGCCCAACACCCAACTTTACCGTGATTTCGCGCCTGTAATCGAGCCCTTAATGTCCATTCTTAGTTTCCTTTCAGAATTTGAGCCTTCTTCTTTGATCACATATGGTGGAGATGTTCCCTCACTGCTATTCCAGAGGGAGTTACAGGATTCTAGCTCAGCAATGATGAAGGAACACTGATATATTTGCAGATCAGTTGTGTTTTAGAGGGGAACTTAGAAGTGATGGTGTTCCCATGCATACTGTCCTTCTAGGTGGCACAAGTCATGGAGTTGAGAGGTCTGATCAATCTCACTTTGGCAAGTTAACCTATGAGGTGTAGCCTGAAGGTTTCTGAGGCAGGACTACAGCAAAAACATTAATCTGAATTTTCTCTTCATAAAAATTGATAAACCAGTATTTCCTGCTTTCTTTCTTTCATATTTTGGACTTACAGCATTTACAGATTCTTCCTTCTCGGTCATGCAAAGAACAGTGGTCCGAGTATATTTGGCACCAATGATCATTAATGCTAGAAATTTTCTGAGAATTTTGTCTAAAATCTTTAAACTTGCAAATCAAGTCGTTTTCCTCAGAAAATACATCAAGCTGTGTTGTTCTCCACGACTCATTACCATAAAAAATGCCCTTCAGACATGAATCAATGCAATAAACTCAATTTTTGTCACATGACCAACGGGTATAGCCAGTCAAATTGAATTGCCTTAGCCCCAGGTTGTAATAAATCCAAACATATTAGGCCGTTCCAATTTTAAAATTTGAGATTACAAAGCTGTATACATTTTGAGTTGCATTTTTAAAACGCATTATCAACAATCCTGTATATCTTCATTATTATCTTGAATTTATTTCATGTCGTATTTATGAAAAATACAGTTTCTTTAGCAGAATAAATGTAATATTTAAGTGTTCTTCCAAAATGGATTTGCAAAAAGTTATTTCAAGCATATGTTCACCCTGTTTTGGTACTCAATATGAGGAAAGGAGAAATTAAGACAAATGAAAGCTCGCTGCCTTTCTAAGAAGAAAAGGGATTTACAGTATTACTGATGGGTTTTGATGAATTGTCATCAACCTGTAACATTGGACAGAATTGTAAGAATAGAGAGTGCCCGGCGCTCGCTATCCTTAGAGACAGCGCATAACACACTACTGCTGAGTCTCAGAAACCCACTGCCATTTAACGCTCATTCCAGCATTGATTGGCAGTGAATGGGACTTCCAACCGCTCTTGGAAGGAAGTTTTGCTCGTGAGATCTTGGCTGGCAGTTCTCCAAACCAGCCAGGCACAGTGCTGCAGTGAGCAGAAGAGGTACCTTCCTGCCCCATATGGGGAAAAGTTTCTGTTTCCCATACAACTCTCACCTGCTCCTGCCAACCTAAAAATTGAGACTGAGCAGGAAAGTGGAAGAGCAGGTTTCCTGCCCAAGGCCCTAACCGCCAAAGCGTGAAATTGCATCTGGCTTGGGGCAGACAGAATCCCGGGGGGAGTCCCACCAATTAAATTTTTTGCTCTTCTGCCACAGAACTCATCTTGGAGGGACAGGAGTGGAGTGTAAAATGCTGCCCATTAACTCTGCTCCTTGGAGTGTTTCCCTGCAGTTTCTACATTTGTTCCTATCAATATCCAAGGGGTTACCATTGACCAAAAACTGAACTGGACTAGCCATATAATTAATACTATGGGCAGGATGTTCACACCCTTCCCGCTGGCCGGATCTTCTGGTTTCGCTGACAGCGCACCCGCCGCTGGTTTCCCAGCGCCGTGGGGTGGATTCAATGGGAAATCACATTGACAGCAGCGGAACCAGAAGATCCCATTGTCAGCCAATGGTGGGCCGCCTTCTGCTGCTGCGAAACACACTGTGGGGAGGGGGGCAGAGAATCCTGCCATTAGTCAACAAGAGCAGGTCAGAGACGAGGAATCCTATGGCAAGTAACTCATCTCCTGACTCCCTAAAGCATGTCCACCATCTACAAGGCTCAAGCCAGGAATGTGATGGAATACTCTCCACTTGCCTAGAGATGTGTTGTTCCAACAACACTCAAGAAGCTTGACAACACCCAGGAGAAAGCAGCATATCTGACGCACAGTAGCGTGGCCAATCCACCTAACCTGCATACCTTTGGACTGAGAGAGGAAATTGGAGCACCCAGAGGAAACACATGCAAATACGGGGAGAATGTGCAAATTCCACACAGACAATCACCTGCAGCTGGAATCAAACCCAGGTCCATGGCAAAGTGAGGCAGCAGTGTTAGATCTGGAACAAGTGCTGGGGAGCCATTTATATGGAGCTCCCCATGATTGCAGTGATTAAGTTGTGGCGGAGCGGGCAAATCAGAGCGGGCGCAGTGTGATTCTCGTGCACATAAGAATTTTTACCAATTGGCACAAGATTTGGTCAGAAGTCACACCAGAGCCATCAGTGTGAATCACTCCATTTTTTGTGCCGCAATTGACATTTTGCCTAATTTTTGTAAGATCGCAACCTACATGTTTTTTTTAAAACTCCTTCATTGGCATTGGAACATCCTCAGAGTAAGTCTATCTTTTTATTTCAAGGTCCCACTTAGGAGAATTATAAAGAAGGTAAATGCACATGGATACAGGGTACTTTGATAAAGTGGATTTAAAATTGCCTCATTTGTAGGAAACAGAGGGTGATGACAGACGGCTGCTTTAGTGACTGGAAGCCAGTGTCCAGCGGCGTTCCACAGGGATCTGTGCTGGGTCCCCTATTATTCGTCATTTATATAAACAACGTAGATGACAATGTGAAGGGTAGAGTTAGTAAGTTTGCGGATAACATAAAGATTGGTTAACAGTGAGATAGTGTCTCTTGGGCTACAAGAAGATATAGATGGGATGGTCAAATGGGCAGATAGGTGACAGATGGAATTTAATTCTGAAAAGTGTGAGGTGATGCATTTTGTAAGGAGTAATTTGACAAGGAAGTATTCAATGAATGGCACGACACAAGGAAGTTCTGAGGAACAAAGGGACCTTGGCGTGTTTGACCATTGATCTCTGAAAATGGAAGGGCACGTTAGTAGGCTGGTGAAAAAGGTATATGGGAAACTTGCCTTTATCAATTAAGAATCAGATTACAAAAGCAGGGAAGTCATGTTGGAGTTGTATAGAACTTTTGTGAGGCCACAGCAAGAGTATTGTGTGCAGTTCTGGTCGTCACATTACAGGAAGAATGTGATTGCACTGGAGGGGGTGCAGAGAAGATTCATCAGGATGCTGCCTGGGATGGAACATTTAAGTTATGAAGAGAGGTTGGCTACGCTGGGTTGATCCCTTGGCGTGGAGATGCCGGCGTTGGACTGTAGTAAACACAGTAAGAAGTCTCACAACACCAGGTTAAAGTCCAACAGGTTTATTTGGTAGCAAAAGCCACTAGCTTTCGGAGCGCTGCTCCTTCATCAGGTAAATGGGAGTTTCGTTGGAGCAGAGAAGACTGATGGGGCGACCTGATTGAGCTGTACAAGATTCTATCTCAACCGCAGGTCTGTTGAAAGAATTCAGCTTCCAAGGGCTCAGATTTCACTGAATTGTCACAGTTTCTTTTTCACATATCTGAATAAATATTGCTTGGCTACTTTAAATATAAGGACACTTAGATATTCTAAATTAATCCTATTAGAAGATACAAAATCAAGAATTCAGGCTATATTCCAAGATCACTGTCAAAGGATAGATACATACCACTATCAAATGAATAGCTGCAGGAGCCATGAGAATGCAACACAGTTGAAAATATATTCCCATTTAAAAATTAAACAATGCAGTGCGATAGCATTAAACATGACTGGTCCAGGACAGAATGATTCCAATCCCATTTTGCCAATGGTACAAAGGGGACCTAGTAAAGAGAAAGAAGATGCTGTCAGCCAGCAAAGGAAGTAGAATAGTTGGTGAATCATGCTGATCTGCTCCATTATGCTTCCCAATGGGCATGGACGATATAAGGATTCAAAAGTAGCATTGACACAAATCACAACCCAACACCACGCACAGGGAATAAATAGTAAAGGATGCCAAAAAGGAAGGCAAACAAAACAAACTCAAATAGAAAGGCTGGAAATGCAATGAAAATGCATCACAACATTACAGAAATCATTGACAGATTACATTTTCTGCAATGTGGTCATCTTTCAGTTGTTTCTATTAGTGGGGATGTTTCAGTTGTGCTTGTGGAGGGTGTTGTTTTTGTTGTAATTTTGGTTAGGGTATTTCAGTTGTATTGTTGGCAGGGGTCTTTTAGCTGTTTCTGAGATTAAGTATTTTAGCAGTGTTTTGTGACAAAGGTCTTTATTTATTTCTGGGATTTGGAGGTTTTAGTGAGTGGTGTCCAGGATGGGAGTATTTTAGTTTTTGTGTTGGCAGGGATCTTTTTCATTTTTCAGGAAAGGTCTTTTGGCTCCTTCAGGGGTGGGGGGGAGGGGCGGGGGGAGGGAGGAGTGGTCTTTTTCCCTTTGCATGTATGTTTCCCTATCCAGAACTCAGCTAATTATTAATATCATGCCAGTGCAATTGTCATTGAGATGAAACAGTTGCTGATATAATACACTTTAAATGAAAAACTTTTACATTATAAATTTGTTTCAAGAATCTGCCTATGAAAGACACAAGCCTTCAGCAATCACTGATTGGCTGACTAATTAACAGCAGATTAAAAATAGCCTGAGTGCATATATTTCTACCTCACATGAATACAATAGCATCAGCAATTGGGTATATTGTTAATAATTAAATACTTTACATTAATTACACTGCATGCTATAGTTATAATTCACTATATATGTTGTGTAGGTGTCATACATTTCAGTCTGATGTTTGAAACAAAGTTAAAATATAACCTAGGGAATATGAAATAAACCATTTTAATGCAGACAATGGATATTTGGTCTCTATAAAATGACAAGGGAATTAGAAAAAATGATTGAACACAAAATATGATATTTGACACACTTATCTAAGCACGTCAATTACTGCAGCAATTGGCTAGTACAAGAGTTTTGTGTGCTGATTTAGAATTCAATGAAGCATGGCACAAAGCACTTCAAAAATTTAATGCTGAACTAATTATTCCATCAGCCAACTCAAATAATCACTTATCACAACCATCAGTTTTATCCGACTTGCCATTTCACCAGCACACAATCCCTAATGACTGCTACCTGTTACACAGTCATTTGACAAGAAGCAAAACATTGAATTCAGAATCATTTAAGAGGTTAAAAACGCAAAATGGACGTATGGCCAATGCTTTCGGACTTTTCAAGCTAGTCACTAGGTCACTAAAGCTCTTTCCGTTTGTTGTACTCATATGGCTGCGTCGGAAAGAAATCATTTTGGAGTCAGAAATCTCCAAAATATCCAACAAAGCACAAAAAAGTGAGAGACATTAGTCCTAATGTGTGGGTGAAATACCTTAGAAATGTAGATGGATGTATAATGGTCTAATAGCTTTACATGTGTAGTGGTAAGAAAGAAGTAATTGTCAAGTAGAGCAAGTCTCACAGGGATCCCTTTTGTTTGAAAGTGCTGCTTCAAAGGAGATGGTATTCCTTTTCTCCCTTTGAGGAAGACCCTGTGTGGGAGGATATGTGGGCTTCCCTATCATGCACAACTGGTTGTGCCTTTAGCTAGAGCATAACTCAATTGCACAAATTAGGCAGATCCCCAAAAAAGCTGCACACAAAGGATAAATAAAAGCAACTAAGTGATAGGCAAAGTGTGGGTTGAAGAATGCTACCTCCTGAGGAGCTTAGAGAAGCCAGCTCATCATAAGTCTTAAAGCAGCAATAGACAGGTAGGTCACAATTAAACATTTCCCCCTCTCGACAGTAAAACCACTGCTCAGCAGCACAAATTGCTACCATCATCTGTGCCTGTGATAGATATTGGAGGTTTCACACAAACAAATAAAACAAAATAGGCTGACACAGTGAATTGCTATTTGTGGCACGTTACTGGGGCAGAACGAGTTGTTTCATTTGCCCACACACCAGTTATTGAACTACAAAGTCATTCATGATTTGAAGTGCTTCCAGACATTTTGACTCAGTAAGGCACCTTCCAAATGCAAGTATAAATAGCAAACAATAGCAACAACTGTCATTAAAATGTGCAACATGTGGGGGATTATTTTCCTCTCTGCGTAAAAATGAACCACCTTTTGCTTCTTAATGACCACTGACACCATGCGAAAGGATAATCAGAGGAAAGCCACGCAGAGATATACAGGGTTAATGAGAGTGGAATTTATACAAAGTGAAAAGTCAGTTTCAAATTCCTACTCAGAACTATCATTAGACTCAGAAATATTTATTAGTTACAACAGGGAAAAAGGCCATTCCACCCAATCAGTCCCCATGTTAGCAATTCCCCTCCAAGACAGCAAATAATCCCAATCACATTAATCCATCTGTTCCAGTTGTCACCACCATATAAAAGGATTTCCCTTAAAGTGGTCTTTGAGCTAAGAGTTTGTATGCATGTTGCTCACTTTTAATTCAGGAACAGTTCAGCAGACAAGCTTTGGTTTTAAAAGAAGATAAAGGTTTATTTCTTGTAAAAACAACTGCTAAAAGTCACTATAGGAAGGATGTGATTGCGTTAGAAAGGGTGCAGTGGAGTTTCACCAGGATGTTGCCTGGACTGGAGCATTCTATTTATGAAGAGAGGCTTATTAGGCTGGGTTGTTCTCCTTAGAGCGGAGAAGGCTGAAGGGGGATCTGATTGAGATGTACAACATTATGAAGGACATAGATAGGGTAGACAAGAAGAAACATTTCCCCTGAGGAGAGGGGTCAATAACCAGGGGCTTGGAATTAAGGGAAGGGGCAGGAGATTTAGGGTGCATTTGAGGAAAACCTTTTTCATCCAGAGGGTGGTTGGAATCTGGAACACTATATTTAAGAACCATTTAGATGAGCACTTGAAATGCCATAACATACAAGGCTATGGACCAAGTGCTGGAAAATAGGATTAGAATGCATAGGTGCCTGATGGCCAGCACAAGCATAATGGGCCCCAGGGCCTCTTTCTGTAAACTCTATTGCTGGAATTGTACTGGCACGCCTGCCCTGGAATTGGGGTGGGCGAGGCTTGCAGAACGGCATTCTCCATTGGCCTCGGGTGGGATCTTACAAATCTCGGGTGGACAAGGCAGTAAAATTCCGGCATATGACTCTAAAAGTGACAAAGCTACCACTAAAATACAGATACAAACGTTAAAGACACATTCCTTTTTCCATCTTCTCTCTCAAGGTCCATCTGTAATTCCCTGCTAGTCAAGAGCTGGACAGAACTTTGCTGCATTTCAGGGAATGGCCAAGGTGAGGCTTTTCTCTATCCTGCTAAAGGTCACAGATTTAGTGTGGAGGTCATTGATTATGTCAAGAATGTAACTTGCTGCCTGCCACATCTGATGCACCATTTCAGATGGATCAGGTCTTTCAGTTCTTTGTAGGAATTATCGTGAAGGCCTGAGACATCATGGTACTCATGCCACAGAAGGATTGCTCCAATCGCTCTCCAATTGTGCACACAGCCAATGGAAAAGCTGCCAGAACTTCACACATTTTATTCTGCTGGTTTGGAATATCCCACTTTGCTGCCAATGCCTGGGATGCAGGATCTGCATTCTGCTGGGCAGAGCTTTGACGGCCTTGCATCCACCAACACTGTCCCTGTCTCCAGCACCTATTGCTACTTATTGTGATATGTGGTTTAACATGTGACAACCCAACTACCTACCTTAGCAGGCCCACCGAGGTGCTTGCACAAATGCTAGTGGAGGGTGTGCACAAGTCATGTGACAGTGCTTTCTCAGAGTGCACAATCTCCTCTGAGGCGTTTTCCTCCTCTAGCACCAGCTGCTGAGGGAAGCTTGCAGCACCCATGGGAGCTGAAAGATCTGAATTAGAACTGACAAAATGGGAGGATTCTAAGTGGAAATCATCATACTTCACTGGCTGCTGATACTGTCAACATGAGTGAGTGATCTGCTGTGTGGCTATGTGATATTTAATTTTGTCATAAAGTAGCTGGGAGCCAAGAAGGTCAGCAGCCGGTGTGTGTTGTCTCATTCCTGGATAGATTACTGCAAGAAGTTCAATGACCTGACCAGGGCAGCAAAGGTAAGCGAGTAAAAACTCCCACACTCTGCTCTCTCCAGCCTTCTCCTGAACATATCTCTCCATCACCAGTGCTCATGCATCTGAGGCCTGGCTTGTCTTCTTTTAAGAAGATGGAAGGACAACAATTTTGGAGGGTCACTGGGAGAGATTGGTATGACACTGTAACAAGAGGAGGGTGAGTATCAGTGGTGGCTGGTCAGTTTGGGATGTGACAAACCACTTGAGAGAGATGCATCTGCAAGGTCTGTGAGTCCAGGGAGTGATGTTCAGGAGAAGGCTGGAGAGAGCAGAGTGTGGGAGTTTGTACTCGCTTACCTTTGCTGCCCTGGTCAGGTCATTGAACTTCTTGCAGTAATCTATCCAGGAATGAGACAACACACACCTGCTGCTGACCTTCTTGGCGACCTGCTTGTTCTCTTCAGCTGGCTTCTTCCTCCTCCCATTTTACAGGGGGAAAATAAATATTTGGGCCCTTATAGCACACAGAATGATGTCCACAGATGCATTTGAGAAATGTGGTCATGTTGGGCCTTTGCATGTAGAGATTCCATCTGTGCTGGCCTGCTCTGACTCTTACAATTTTTTTAATTCATTCGTGGGACATCGGCTTTATTGGCTGGATAGCATTTATTGTCCATCCCTGGTTGCCTGAGGGCAGTTGTGAGTCAACCACATTGCTGTGGCTTCGGAGTCGCATGTAGGCCAGACTGGGTAAGGACGGCCGATTTCCTTCCCTAAAAGACAATATTAGTGAACTAGATTGGTTTTTCTAACAATCGACAATGGTTTGATGGTCATCAGCAGATTCTTAATCTCAGATTTTGTTTCTTGAATTCAAATTCCACCATCTGCTGTGGCAGGTCACTAGCAGAACATTAGCTGAGTTTCTGGATTAATAGTCTAGCGATAATACCACTAGGCCATCGCCTCCCCTCCAATGCTTCCTTGCAAAATCCTTTAAACATTTGGAATGGAAGTAGATTGCTGCAGATCATCATCACCCCTTCTGCTCTAATTGGTAGGAAACCTGGATGTCAGATGTGGCTGAATTAAATAGCCACTGACGAACAAGCTGCTGAAAGTTCCAGATTCCCAACACATTGCCAGCCTCCTCAAACACGTCTGACAGTTAAAATTCAGCCCATAATTTCCACCTCAACCACTGGAATTGAACTTCACAAACTCTCACTTTTCTGTCAATCAAAGATACTCAAGTATCATGACAGCTCCAACAGAAGGCAACAGAACAAAAAGAGTTTTTAAACCCATGTCAGTTGTCTTGAGTACTGATGCTGTAGGAGTAGGGGATAGCGTGAGTGACATTTATTGATATAAATTTTCTTTTCTCTTAACATGGCAGTCAGGGATGAGTGCTAGAGCAGTAAACACACAGTGTGGTGGTCTGCAATGAGCCATTGCTAATAGGTAACCTGAAAGTGAGAGACCCAATGACAATCTGCAGATTGTCACATGACTCATGAAGTAATCCAAAAGTTATTACTCTTGAGATTCTGCTTATCAAATTGGAACACAGTTCCTCAAACTCCCTCTACCGAATCTAATTTTTCACTTTATCTAAGTGGACCACGAGTGCTGGATCCTCCCCTTCCCACTCCAAGTTCTCCAGCCACAAGGAGCTGTCCCAGGTAGGCAATGCAGCCACTCAGCTGCAAAGAACAGTATCCATTCACCGGGCCATACTGTCTCCTCCCTCCCCCACCACTAGAATAGCCTCCTGCACAGTATCATAGAATCATCATAGAATCCCTACAGTACAGAAAGAGGCCATTCGGCCCATCGAGTCTGCACCGACCACAACCGACCACAGCACAGTAGTGCTGTGATAGGGGAGTTTCACCAGATCTCCTTGTCAACAATTATCCTAAACAAAATAAAAGATAGCCATTCACTAGTTTATTCCTCAGGGCAATGCCTTAACCAACCTGGTTTAAATTTCAAAGAATGAAATCATAGAAATCATAGAAACCCTACAGTACAGAAAGAGGCCATTCGGCCCATCGAGTCTGCACCGACCACAATCCCACCCTGGCCCTACCCCCATATCCCTACATATTTACCCACTAATTCCTCTAACCTATGCATCTCAGGACACTAAGGGCAATTTTTAGCATGGCCAATCAACCTAACCCGCACATTATCAATAATGCTTGGCAGTTAGCTGTCAATCACCATCGACAGCTACATTTTCATGGCAACATCTCTACAAACCAGAATCCACTTGCCAACCAAGCAGTACTATCTTCTCATACAATGTAAAGTTGTTACTTCCCATGACATTGGTATTCTTGTGATTTTTCTGATGTGTGCAAAACTGTTATATATTTAAATGGTTGCATGATTGCTTTAAGAGCTGATCACATAATTTGATGATAATGTCATTAGGGTGTTGCAAAGGCTGGTTTCAGTTTCAGTCTGTCCTCCGTACAGGGAACATCTCTTTCAATAAACCTTGTTGATATTAGTTTGAATCTACATGTGAAAACTACATCTTTTGTTTTTGTTTAAAACCCACAATTCCTAACATAGGACATTACAAAGAAAAATTGGTGATGAGTCACGATTTTGTTTCATCGAGAACATTGAGAAAAGATCCTAAGGGGCTGCACGGTGGCACAGTGGTTATCACTGCTGCCTCACAGCGCCAGGGACCTAGGCTCAATTCCAGCCTTGGGTCACTGTCTGTGTGGAGTTTGCACTTTCTCCCCATGTCTGCATGGGTTTCCTCCGGGTGCTCCGGTTTCCTCCCACAGTCCAAAGATGTGCAGGTTAGGTTGATTGGCCATGCTAAATTGACCTTAGTGTCAGGGGATTAGTAGGGTAAACATGTGGGGTTACAGGAATAGGGCCTAGGTGGGATTGTTGTCCGTGCAGACCCGATAGGCCGAATGGCTTCTTTCTGCATTGTAGGGATTCTATAGTAGAGAAAAATAACATTGTGAGTCTTTGAGTCTTGGGAATCCAGGCAGTATGTGACATGTCCGAAAAGAAGGGACGTTCTGCTGTGAAGCTGGGGTCGTTTGGAAAAAAAATCAAGCCAATGTTCTCCAGATTAAAAAGGGGAGTACTGAGAAGATGGTTTAGAAAAGATTTTGAACACTCTCAAATCACCAGTGCCTGCAAGAGAAATGATTGGTCAATTAGAATCCATGGGTCCATTCAATGAAGAAAAATAATCATGGTGTTGCTATGCCAAATGTTTTCAGTACGTTGTACGAGCAAATAAAATTGAAAATGAGTTGCTCGCACCAGCTTTTTTTCAGTACAATAGGAAATAAAACCATCAATTTTCTCTGGAACCTGGTCCATCCAGCAAAGATGTGCCCAAGTTCCGCACACACGAGGACGGCCTCAACCGGGATATTGGGTTCATGTTACACTATTTGTAACCCCCAGAGTTTCACTGGCTGTCTTGTCTGGAGACAATACATATCTTTTTAGCCTGTCTTGATGCTCTCTCCACTCACGTTGTTTTGTTTCTTAAAGACTTGATTAGTTGTCAGTATTCGCATTCCAACCATTATTCATGTAAATTGAGTTTGTGTCTTTATATGCTCTGTTTGTGAACAGAATTCCCACTCACCTGAAGAAGGGGCTTGCAGCTCCGTAAGCTTGTGTGGCTTTTGCTACCAAATAAACCTGTTGGACTTTAACCTGGTGTTGTTAAACTTCTTACTGTGGTCATCCAGCAAAGCCAGGAACCAAAATTTACGATGACTTTGAAAAGATCCTTGAAGAGCATTATTCTCCAAAGGCACTGATAATCAAAGGAATCAAGTGGAAGATTAAAGCATTGCTCAGTTTGTGGCAACTTTAGAAAGTCTGGCACAACATTGTGAGTTTGATGAGTCATTAGAAGATTCTTTTTGCGATCATCGAGTTTGTGATCTCCAAAATTAGGCTATCCGAAAAAGATTGCTTGTTGAACATGCTTTGACTTTAAAGACAGCAGTCAAAATTGCAGTGTCGATGGAACTGGCTGCTAAAGAGGCTTCACAATTTGGTGCAGAAATGAAGATCCACAAATTGGGGATTGCCCATAAGAAGTCAAAAAAGTGACAAGCATGTCACTGATTTGCTATTCAACGAGGGAATGCTGGAGCAAGAATACTCACTGCAAGAAGTGTGTCAAAATGGGTCACATTGCAAAAGCTTGTTGGGCTAGACCAGCTTCCCCTGAGAAGAATATTCAGAAGAAGAATCTGGGAAGCCTCAAAAAGAACAAATAGCTTTCTACAAAAGGAATTTACAACATGGAAAAAAAGAATTATGACTGTGAAGAAGAGAATGTCCAGAAATATGATGAAGAGCTCCAACTGAACATCTTGGGTGGAATTCTCCCAAAAAAAATTCTAAGTGTGCAATTCGCGGGAAAACTGGAGTAATTCACACTTTTTTTCAGTGGAACTTCAGACAAGAATCTCCCACACTCTGCACTGCAGAGGCCATCAGCGTGAATATCATTAAATTTCAGGGGACAGGGCTTATTTCCGCCCAGGAGGCTGAAACCAGCGGACTCTGCGCACGCACAGTGGCCCTGCACTGTCAACCTGCAGTTTGCTGGCCAGCTCAGGACACCCGCAGTGCTGCCCCCACAACACCTCCACATCCCAACTGCGGCCCCCCCCGACCATTCCAGGGTCAGTCCCAACACCACCGCGTCCGGGTCCACCCCGATCTCCAGTTCCCCCAGTCTCCCCAGCAGTGCTGAATCCTCCACCGCAGGCAGACTCCCCCCCCCCCCCCCCCCCCCCGGCAGACACCACCCCCCGGCTGACCCCTTGCCTCCATGCAGAGTGGCAGTAGGACTCCCCCCACCCCACCGATCGCCAACTAGGCCCTGCCTCCAGTAGTCCCCACCCCATAGGACTCATTCCCAATAGGCCCCTCCCCTTGGCATGCCTCATGCCCGATGGGCAGTGTCAAGGTGCCCCCTTGGGCAGTTCCAGGAAGCACAGGCTGGCACTGCCAGGGTGTCCAAGCTGAGGGTGTCCTCCACCGCCCAAAGCCCTGGGGGCTCCAATTACCCCCTACATTTCAGCGGGGTCGGGCTGCTAGTTCCCCAAAAGTGGGGAGCTACTGTACACCCCGCTGGAGTGAAACACTCTGGCGGGGTGTGAGAGGCTAGCGGGCCTGGAGAATTCAGTCCTGGGCCTGCTAATTCCATTTAAATAACATTAAAATTAGATTAAAATAATTTACTTGTCTTCTCACCGGTTTCCAGCGTGGATCTGACGGCGCCAGAAACCCTGGGCTGGGAGATGCGCGCACGACTGGAACACATGCGTGAATCCCACGCATGTCCGGACACAAGATTCTCCCACCCTGCTGTGCTAGAAAAGTAGTGCTGTGGGGTGGGAGAATCGCCCCCCCTTAACTGTACAGAGTGAATCAAAGAGATTCTGGGTGATTCCAAAGTTAAGTGGACAATCTGTTATGATGGAGGCTGATACTGGTGCTGCTGTATCTTTAATTCCTAAGACTACATACCAACAAAAGCTGAAGCAGCTTCCTTTAAAACAAGCTGACGTGATTTTAAGGACATACACGGAAACTTGAGAAACTCGGCAGAATGTTACCAGGATGATATTCTAATTACCGGGTCCAGTGAACCGAAACACTTGAATAATTTAGAAACAACATTGGAACATCTTCAAGCACATGGTCTGCATATCATGAAAGTAAAGTATGACTTTTTCCCAACGTCAATCCAGTATTTGGGTCACATTATTGATAGTAAAGGCCTACATAAAGCACCGAAAAAGATGGACACTATTTTAGAAATTGTCTGACAAATGAGACCAATTGAGGTCCTTTCTAGGATTAGTAAATTATTATGGCAAATTTGTTCCCAATTTAGCGACATTATTGAAGCCATTGCATAATTTACTATGTAGAACAGTCATGGGACTGGACAACACAATGTGAGAAAACCGACAAAGATATCACAGATGCTTTGCAAAACTTTTAAGTATTGGCACATTTTAATTTAAAACTACCATTGCTGCTGGTTGCGATGTTTCACCTTATGAAGTAGGGGCAGTTGTTTCACATATTCTGCCTTTGGGACAAGAACAACCAATAGCTTTTACTTTGCGTACTCTGACTAGTGCTGAATCTACCTATGCTCAGCGAGAAAAAAAAGCACTGTGTGATTTTTGGTTTATGAAGGTTTCATAATTATTTATATGGTCATCATTTCACATTGTTGACTGATAATCAATCTTTAATTACTATTTTTGGTCCATATAAAGGCAAACCTTCATTAGCTGCGAGCTGATTGCAAAGATGGTCACTGATCTTATCTGCACACTCTTAAGATATAAAGTATCGTCAATCAGAGTGCCATGCTAATGCTAATGGATTATCACGCTTACCTTTTCTTACTGTGCAGATGCCACCAGCTAGTTTTGCTAATATTCTTTATTTTTCACTGGTAGATCATTTGCCTGTGACAACTTCTCAAGCTCAGAGACAAACCAGAAATGATCCCGTGATGGGCAAGGTGATGGATACGGTATTGAAAGGATCGAGAGCTGAAATGCATTGTACGCATCCTGATTTGAAACCATAGATGTCAAGGAAGCTTGAGTTGGTTGTCCAAGGTGGGTGTCTATTATTGGGAATCCAAGACATCATTCCTCCTAGTCTGTGTGGAAGAGTTCTTGAAGGACACTTGGGTATAGTCCAGATAAAGGAATTAGCATGTAGTTATTTTTGGTGGCCGGGTCTGGATATTCAGATTGAAGAAAAAGTGGGATAGTGTCAATTGTGCACAAGTAAGAAATACACACACACTTAGGAGTGACCTAAAATGTCATGGCAATGATTACAGGTGGATTTTGCTAGTCCGTTTGTGGCTCACATGTTCTTAGTCATAATTAATGCACTCAAAGTGGCCAGAAATTATTATCATGAAATTTACCACATCAAAACAAACAATTGAAAAACTTTTGCACGATTTGATAAACCGGAATAAATTGTTAGCAATAATGGTTCACAGTTTACTTCACAAGAGTTTGAGGATTATCTCAAAGTAAATGGTATTCAGCATATAAAATCCGCACCTTAATATCCATCCAGCAATGGATTGGCTGAAACATTTGTACAATTCTTGAAACATTCTTTAAAAGCTTCAAAAGAGCAAGGTCCTGGAACACATCGTATGAATAGGCTTTTGACATCTTATAGAAGTACTACTCATTCGACCAACCAAAGTTCACCTGCAGTACTACACTTAAAGAGAAAATTGAGAACTACGTTTGATTTGTTATTACCTCTCGAAACTTCAGAGATAGTAGAGCATTAACAATAATCGCAAATTGCTATATGACAATTGAGGACAAAACAATATTTATTTCAACAAGGAGATCGAGTGTTAGTGGGTAATTATGCCATGAGTGTGAAATGGGTACCAGCCATAGTTTCAGCAAGAACAGGTCCAATTTCTTACATGGTTCAAACTGAAGATGAACTAGTTTGGTGATGGCATGCTGACCAATTGTTGTCATTTCAAAATGATTTTTCAGAATAATCTTCAAAAGTACCAACTTATTTAGTCCCTAGCGTTGTGAAATCTACTACAGAAGATTTAGCTGAATCTGTATTGTCTGTCTTTGCTACGGAATGGTGTGCAGAGAAGAGATGTCAAAAAGAAATGTCTACTGAATCATACTCCTAGGGTCAAGTCTAGTGAAATTCCAGAATGCTGTACATAACCAAAGAGGAATAGACATCCTCTTGATGATTTTCTTATTTTTTTCATTCATTAGTGGGACATGGGCATTGCTGGCTGGCTAGCATTTATTGCCCATCTCTGGTTGCCCTTGTTCAGAGGGCAGCTGAGAGTCAACCACACTGCTGTGGCTCTGGAGTCACATGTAGGCCAGACCAGGTAAGGAGTCACCAACCGTCCCCGTCTATACCGAATCACCAAACATGCTGTTTACACCAAGTCACCGAATGTGCCATTTACACTGAGTCACCGACCATCCCTGTTTACACCAAGTCAGCAACCATCCCCGTTTACACCAAGTCACCAACCATGCCATTTACACCAAGTCAACAACCAGCCCCAAGTCACTGACCATTCCTGTACATTTGCCTATACAGTGGTGTTCTTTGTGTTGTGAAAATGTTTTCCATTGAATCATCTCTCTGAAAAGTGAAGGACTGTATTCATTATTTATTTATTTGCAGGATATGACTGTTGTTCATCCCTAATTGCTGTTGGAGAGGGAGTTCCCAGTAATGTGATCCAGTGACAGCAAAGAAATGGCAATAGATATCCACATTAGGATGGACTATGACTTGGAGGGAAACCTGGAGGTGAAGGTGTTCCCATGTTCATGCTGCCCTTGTTTTTCTAGGCACTGGGCGTTGTGGGTTTGGGAAGTGTTACCCATAGAATCCCCAGAATGCAGAAGGATGCCATTCATCCCATCGAGTCTGCACCGACTCTCTGAAAGAACATCTTACATAGATCCACCCCGTTCCCCTATCCACCTAACCTACACATGTTTGGACACTAAGAGGCAATTTAGCCAATCCACCTAACCTGCACATCCATGGAAACCGGAGCACCCGGAGGAAACCACGCAAACACGGGGAGAACATACAAACTCCACATAGGCAGTCAACCAAGGCTGGAATCAAATCTGGGTCCCTGGCACTGTGAAGCAGCAGTTCTGACCACTGTGCCGCCATGCCACTCCAGTGACTTGAAGGAGGCTTGGGGAGTTTCTGCATTGCATCTTGTAGAATGCAATAGTACGTAGTGCAGACAGTAAGTGGTGGAGAAAATGAATGTGTAAGGTCTTGGATGGGGTTCCAATCAACCGGGCTACCTTGCCTTAGATGGTGTTGAGCTTCTTGAGTGTTTTTGGAGCTGCACTCATCCAGGCAAGCAGAGATTGTTCCACCAAGCTCGTGACTTTGCCTTGTACAAGGAGAACAGACTCTGGAGAATCATGGAATGAGTTACTTGGCTGCAGAATTCCCAGCCTCTGATGTGCTCTTGTAGCCATTGTATCTACAAGGCATGGTAAACAATTGAGAGTTTCAGCCTCTAATTGCTCTCTCTCACCTGGATCCTGGGAGACTAACCTGGCTGTGATATTTCATGATATCTTAGGTAAGTCTATAACCCAATATCATAATGGCTCCCTCTATACCCTTTGCATCTTGAAGCCTATTACCATGGCAGCATGAATCACATGGGCCTTGTATCCAAGTAGAGATGCTGCTTAGCTATCCTTGGGAGCCCAACTCTCTTGTACAACTGCTTGCAACCCGATATTCCCGACATCTTTCTGTGACTTTGCAGAGTTGCTGCCATTGTTTCCGAGTGTAAACATCTTGCACCTTCTTTCCAGTGCAGTTCAATTTCTGGTCCACAGAGCCTCCCAGGATATTGAGCTCATGTGGTTTATCAGAACTATCGCTGACAGTTGAAGAAACTTGGCAAAGCACCATCCTATAATTTCCACCTGTATTTGTTTGCATCTCCCAGATTCTTTTAATGAATAATAGCAATACTGGTCATTCACAAATCTTATTGAAGCTCATCTTCCTTGCACTTATCAATAAAAAACTTCTGACATCAAACATTCCCAAAGGAATCAATTGTAAGAACAACAAAATATAAGTGGAATTTGTGAGTGGTTTTAATATAAAACATCAAAGTAACTGAAACAAATGAATTTTTTCCCAAAGTACTTTTCCAAAACAATGTAATTACTTCAAGGGCAAAAAGTTCACTATTTGTTCTTTTGTTCCAATTATGGGGTTTATAAGATTGTTGTTCTTTGGGACTGCGTCTTTGATTTACGGTAATGTGAAAGGGGTCGTGTAACCTGTTCTGAAGTTTGTCTCGCAATAAGCCTGAGTGGTTTGATCGTTAGAGACCAAAAAAGGGTTAGATTGTTTTACTGGAAAGAAGGTGCAAGATGTTTACACTCGGAAACAATGGCAGCAACTCTACAAAGTCACAGAAAGATGTCGGGAATATCGGGTTGCAAGCAGTTGTACAAGAGAGTTGGGCTCCCAAGGATAGTTAAGCAGCATCTCTACTTGGATACAAGGCCCATGTGATTCATGCTGCCATGGTAATAGGCTTCAAGATGCAAAGGGTATAGAGGAAGCTGTTATGATATTGGGTTATAGACTTACCTAAAATATCATGAAATATCACAGCCAGGTTAGTCTCCCAGGATCCAGGTGAGAGAGAGCAATTAGAGGCTGAAACTCTCAATTGTTTACCATGCCGGAATGCAGGTAAAAGTTCCCATTCGAATTGAAAAGACCTGAGGAGTTAAAATGATGCTTAAAACTACATCTAACTTGTGCTAGAGGGAGGATCTCCAGTAACACTAAATATTATGACAGAAAATGCTAAGAATTAGAAGAGGGTGGGGACATTCCATTCTATAATTCAAGGTATAAGTTGCCTAAAAGGAGAGTGTTTAGTCAAAACTGCTTTTAGTCTTTGATTACAGTAAATGTCTTAAAACATTAAATCTCACTGTGTCATCCTTTCAAGTATTAAAAGGAATTTCAAATTTCTTTTTTGAAAGTTATTAGTTTCTTGATTGTAACACTTTGAAGTTTGGCATTAATTTTATATTTTCAAATCTATTTTAAATAGGCATTAATTACATTTCCCTTTATGGGTACTTCAGGAGAGCTCGAAATCAAGCATCAGTTAAAATAATTAATATAGGAAACTAAAATATTTGAAGGAACATTGACACTATTCAAATTTGGAAAAAATAAAGTTTCTAATTTTAAACTCTCTTTACTGTGTAAGTATTGAGCCAGAGATGTTTTATAAAGAAAAGACGCAAACTAGTTTAAGAAGAAATACTTGCATTTATATTGCGTCTTTCACAAACCCCCGAAACCACAAAGTATTTTACAACCAATGACATATTGTTGATGTGGTGCTGTGAATTCCACTCCCCCGTGCAATAACATGCCCCCACTGCAGAAGAACTTGTGGATCCAGAATCGGGCACCTCAGTCATCTGAAGACTCACCAAGCCTAATTGACCTCATTCTCAATTCTGAGGGACCGCTGCTGCCGCCAATTGAAGTTTGCTATTATCACTTTTATAGTGTGGAAACACAGGAGGTCTTGGAGCACACTGGTAGTCTCCCTATCTCTAGATTCAAGTCCCACTTCAGGACTTGATGGCCATAGAATGTGGCCAAACAGGTTGATCCCTCAGCCGGCAAATCCTTCCAATACGCCTGATGGCAGCTGGTAAAACTGGGAAAGTTTCCTAGTCAGCCGTACTACTGAAGGCAATGGCAAAACACTGCAGTACTTTGCCAAGCATAATCATGCACCAATCCAATGGAAGTCCATGGTTACCAATGCCCTCTTAGACATGCTACCAGAAGGAGGAACATAGAAACATACTTTATTTGTTTGCTCAGTTTCATGTCTCTCTGTCCCCATCCTAAAATCTGCGCCCTAAATAGCTAGGATATTCTGCCTATTTGATTTTGGAGGGAATAAACTGCTTTTGAAAGAAACTATAAGCTGTGTTCAAAAGATTGTATATTGTATCTTTAACCAACTAGGAAAAGAATTGTAACACCGCATTTTAATGTTTTAAACTATATTTGGAAGAAAAGAATCATGCAATCTTATTTATGCAGTATTGATCAGATCAATGTAGACTTTTAAATGTTGTTAGCTACAATTTTTTACTTTTTGAGGAAATTTTTATTTTGTTGGCCGTCATCATTATCATTGTCGTTTGTGATGATGAGAACATGTTTGGTTCAAATTTCATTAAATACAGAGTGGGAGGTCAGAAGGATTAGCCCCCAGCAACTATATAATGCTGAGAGAGGGTGAAGCACTTTGGAGGTTCTGCTCTTGAGGTTGACACAGGTTCCTTGAAGGTCATGGGGGGTAGCTGGGGGGTGGCTGTAGCAGCATCCATAAGAGGGATTCAAGACTGGACAATGGCAGGTCAATTGTATGACTAAACATATATGATGGGCTGGAGGTAGGATCATCGGTCTGCAGGGCCTAGGCAAAAAGAGGAACAAATGATGATATGACTGGGTGACAGACCTGAGTGGGCCAAGAGAGATGGATCTTATGGACTGGGCCCATAGTGGCAACCAAAATGCAGACATAAATGGGCACACAGAGAAATCAGGTTGCATAGGCATACCGAGGATTGGAGAGAAATGTCCTGGTTGTAAACAGAGGACAGAAATTAAGGAATCCAAAATTAATGTCCTGTGATGGAATTATGTTGATTTGCTGAAGACAAAAAAACTACAAAAATTAATCATTTCCTGCTGGTTTATTCTAATCTTGGGAAGAAGCTAGAAACTCATGAGCCAATCCAGAGAGAAGCCTCTGACGTCTTGTAAATAACACCATTGGAATTCCAGCCCTTAACTAAGATGTACTGTATATATCAGAAAAATCCTACAGCTTTCCCAAAATTAAGTAAAAGAATGGGCAAAGGAACATTGAAAATTAAATTCCCAAAACATCCCAGGGGAGAGTTTCAGCAGGGTTCTCTGGAACTTTGGCAGGAAATCCGTGGGCTCTTTTGTGAAATAGCACAAAATGGCTCATTTTTAGTCATTACAGTTTTCTTCAGTGGTTCTGGCAATTTCCTACCAAAATTATGGCATTCAGGAGAAACAGAAGGAAAATCCATCTAGGAGCTCAACGAACAACAAAGCTTTCTTTCCAAATTTGCATGCACAGCCAACAAACGTAAGCAAGTGCTGATTCGTTATAAATAGTGTTGGCTAAATGAGCTGAGTTGGAACACCATTATGTCACATCTGTCTATACTCAAGCAGCAGAGAGTAAATTACTAAAGTTAAAGTTTCTTTATTAGTGTCACAAGTGGGCTTACATTAACACTGCAATGAAGTTACTGTGAAAATCCCCTCGTCGCCACATTCCAGCGCCTGTTCGGGTACACTGAGGGAGAATTTAGCATGGCCAATGCATCTCATCAGCACCTCTTTCAAACTGTGGGAGGAAACCAGAGCACTCGGAGGAAACCCACGCAGACATGGGGAGAATGTGCAGACTCTGCACAGGTAGTCACCCAAGCTGGGAATCGAACCTGGGTCCATGGTGCTGTGAGGCAGCAGTGCTAACACTATGCCACCGTGCCACCCAGATTGTCTAGGCAGGTGAGAACCAACAAGCAGCTGGTTTTACACTCTGCCTGCAATTCATTTTCATAAAAATAAGACCTTGATTTTTATGGCTCGTGCACATCACATCAATGGCAAATTTCTAATTAAATATTTGTGTGAATTTCTGGCAAATATTAAACCCTTCTCTAAAGCATGAAGGATTTATTTCTCAGCTGTGTTGCTCACTGGCAATACCATCTCTCAACATTTTAGTAATAGCATCTTTCAAAGAAGGTTTTAGCAAATCTTTGAGTCTGATTTGTAATTACAGTATATTGCACTGAAATGCTTGCATAGCATCATTGTATAGCCTCAAAATGACGCCAGGCTTTTGTGGTTCTTTTCCCTTTCTAGATAAGAGAAAGATTGTTGGCTGAACACTTTATTTTCTTGAAACATTGCCCCTTTTACAAATATGGGAAGAAACAATTTGAGATTAATGTATTTTGGTCAGTATGGGAATATTGTACTCTGATTCATTTAGTAGACTTTGAAGCCATCTAGAGAATTAAAACTGTAACTGCAGGTTTTGTTAAAAGGAACAGTAGCTGGAAAGAGTCCAATGTCATGGTAATAATTAGGGCTCTGGAATTCAGGCACTTCCTGTGGCAATCCCAAACAAATTAAGTATTGTGACAATGTAGATTTGTTTGCATATTTGGTACAGTGCAACATTATAAATTGTGTGTAAAACAATGCTCAATTGGTGGTGTTTGTTTAGAAAAAAATCTGCATTTTATAACTATTAGAAAAAGGCTATGCTTCAAAGGTAAGTACTTAATTGGTTGTGATGTGATTTGGCAAGTCTGGGGTCATGAAAGGTACTCTATATTTGTGGATCTTTTTTCATTCAAATGATTGTCCTAGTTAAGAAATTGGCTAAGCGGTAGAAGGCAGGGAGTAGGGCTAATAGACAGATAGTCTAATTGGCAGGCTGTGACTAGTGGTATCCCTCAAGAATCTCTGATGGGGCCCCAACTATTGACAGTATTCATTCACTGTTTTCATGTTAGCTGCTGCCCATGAATGTCCACTGCAGTAAGTGGTACTAAGTTTAAAGTAAGTGTGCCCAGGCTGATGTTTCCCTCCATAGCCCAGGGGCTTAAAGCCAGTCCACTACTGTCCTTTCTAAGTAAGAAGTCTCACAACAGCACGTGTTGTGAGACTTCTTACTGTGTTTACCCCAGTCCAACGCCGGCATCTCCACATCTGTCCTTTCTAAGAACAGACTCAAAACTAAAGGTTAATTTTACAAGCCTATGCATTCAGAAGGGAACGTTTAACCACTGGAACCACATATTAGAAATTCTGGCATGTAATGGCTACAATTTTGTCATCATTAAGCCAATAGCTTGTGCTAAGACTTTACAGTTTTTATGAGTTGTGGACATTGTTGCCCATCCCTAATTGCCCTTAAACTGAGTGGCTTGCTGGGTCATTTCAGTGAATATGAAAAGTCAACCACATTGCTGTTGGTCTGGAATCACATGTAGGCCAGACCAAGTAAGGATGGCAGATTTCTGTCCTTAAAGAATATTGTACAATAATCAATGATAATTTCATGGTCAGCATTACTGAGACTAGCTTTTTAATTTATTAACTGAATTAAAATTTCACCAGCTGCCATGGTGGGAGTTGAACCCATGCCCCCAGAGCATTACCCTGGGCCTCTTGGTAACTAGGCCAGTGATGCTACCAATACACCATCTTCTCACCAACTAGTTCAGTGCCACATCATTATTCATTTTCAGGATATGAGCTTTGCTGACAAGGCCAGTGTTGCCCATCCCTAGTTGTACTTGAGAAGATAGACCATCTTCTTGAACTACTGCCATAACTGAAAGGTGAAGGAGCTCACACAGCACTGTTAGGTAGGGATTTATCCACTGAGAAACGAGTGAATTGGAGTTTTATTCAGAAAGCTAAAGAGGAGTAGTATTCTTGTTTTGGAAACATTATTTTAGATGTCACTGAGGAGAAAATAAGTGCTTAGCAGCAAAGGGGACCCTGAAACTTCATTAGAGCTCCAGAGAAACCATGATGTGTAATGGAATTACCATAATAGAGTTTTGGGATCCCTGTTTTGAAAACAGCATTAGGAATGCTGGAGCTATTAGGTTCCACTTGAGATCAGAAGAGATTCAGGGGTCAAGTATATCAATAGATGAGGGAGAAATACAGGTGGGATTATTCTCTCGCTGTGGCCAAAATTGTCTGTGGTGCAAATAATGCACAACATGTGCAGCACCACACTAGGACACACAGGTGGCACCAATGAAGGTGCAACCAAGTCTTTAGGTACTTTGAGCCATCGTTAATTTTATGGGGCTTAAAAGCCTGTAGGACATTTGCTGACTCCATTTGATTAAGAGAAACAGTACAATTTGCACAGCACCAGTTTTCAGAGTGAATCATAAATCCTTATGTATTACTAAGATGCCAAGTTTGTTATTCTTTGCAGGTGTACACTCAATCACGGTGCTGCAGTGAAATTAGTTGAGCCCATAACATAGTTACAAATTGGTCGTTCAGTAATAGATTATTGATCACTAATAGCATGAATTTTGAGGTATAATTTTACATTTTCTATAAAATTGCTGCAGAAAATGTTAGTTATTTGGCAACAGCACCATCTGCTGTCATGGAAAAAGAACAGTCTCTCACTGAAGTAGTTCTCATTAGACAGCAGAGTATCACAACATGATGAATAAAGCAGTTGTTTTTATCAGTTGGGTACATTTTCTATGGGGTTAACATCATAGGAGAGACATTAGTTATTGTGAAATCCGATATCAGGGCGTAAGCAGGTACTGTGCTCCTCCAGTTCTTTATATTGTTTCTGTCATTCCCCAGGAATTTTCTCCAGATTTTAAAAAGCCACTCAGCATAACTTTGGCAAGAAATCCCACTTATGCAAAAATTCACACCAGAACTACCAGAGTATTGGGAGAAATCTCAAGCTACTTTCACCCAGGTAATATAGGGACATAGAGCAATTAATATAGGCAAGCAAATTGAATTTATTACATTGGCCTATAACTTCCTCAGAGTGGCAATGGGATCAGATTGCCACTCTCGTGGTGTGTGCCAGCACTTAAAATGGAAAGCACCTGTCTCGCCTGACCTTCCTGACTCAGGCTGGCTGACTTAAGAAGCAAAGCGCATCCTCAGCCCCGGCAGCGAAGTACAAAAGGAGCGGAGAAGGAAACACACCCCCTCTTTACAGCAATAGATGCCGTAAAGCAGGTGAGTTTAAAGTCCCATTGAAAGTGAGAAGTTTCTAAGGTAAATGAATTGGATGTGGGGATGGGGGTTTGGACATCGGTAGGGTGCGATCTGGATATTGGGGGGAGATCTGGACATCAGGGTAGTGGGGAGTTCTGACATCAGGGATTCGGACATCAGGGCTAGAAGTCGGACATCAGTGTGCTGTAGCGAGGGGCTTGGGGCTGGATTGGGGTTCAGTAGGGGTGTGGTTCAGGTCGGAGGATCAGATCGAGTGGGGGGAATTCTGCACAGGTGAGGAACATGGTGGAGTTGGGTGCTAGTTTGGGTAAGGTCTGGGGGGGTCCGCTGGGTGGTCAGGGTGTACCATGCAGGGCCCGGTCTGGGTGCTAAAAATAGTTACTCTGAAGTTAGAAGCTTTTTATCCTTTTGTTTCAGAATAACTATCAGGGTAAAATTGGTCAAACCATCTAAAGTTAGCAATTTAAATTGCTTTGTGGGATGGTTACCAGCCCAGCACAATTGTCCAGGAGAAGTTAACCTTTCTGGACAATTGCTGGGTAAACCCTCACATGGGAACTTCCAAGAAGAATTTTCCAGCACATCTTTGGGGTGCCCCCCTCAAATCAGACGCTGGGGAGCCAGGATATTATGGCCCATTGTCACTGAAGTGGGAGGCTTTATGACAATGACATAGTTATAATCAACACAAAGTTAAACCCAATTGTTTAACGAGAACAGTCAGTATATTAACGGATCAATAGTTTGGGAATACTACAAAGGAAGGAGATCAGGGAGGGGGAAGGACCAATACGTAGAGGAATAAGTGTTCCCGAAACTGAGCAAAGAGGCATTCAACTTTCCAATGCAGGAATAAAGAGTTGAAATTAAAATATTAGACACCTGACCTGACCTTTATGAATGCCTCAAAGGGCTACTTTAATAGCACTTTTCTTTGTTTTAATGGCATGTTCCTGTTTGTAAGGTGCCATATTTTTCAGTAAAAGCTATCTCCAGTTTTTTTTTAAAGTGGATTAGAGGAAATTTTGGAAACACTCAGCAGGTATGGCAGTACCTGTGGAGCGAGAAACGGAGTTAATGTTTTAAGTCCGCATGACTCTTCTTCAGAGTTGAAGAGATGTGGAAATATGATGGGTTTATGCAGTTGAAGGGAGGGGGGCAGGTGGAGCAAAAATAGAAGGTCAGGAATTGGTTGGTGCTCTGGAGAGATTAAATGACAAAGATGTCATGGACACAAGACAAAGAGAGTGGTAATGATACTATTAAAGACTAAGGCAGGTGTTAATAGTGGCATAAAGGTCAGACAGCAGAACATGTTAAGCCCAGAAGGTGCCAAATCAGCATAATCAAGTATCCCATACACCCCGGACATTCTCTCTTCCACCTTCTACTGTCAGGAAAAAGATACAAAAATCTGAAGTCATGTACCAGCTGACTCAAGAACAGCTTCTTCCCTCCTGCCATCGGATTTTTGAATGGACCTTCCTCGCATTAAGTTGATCTTTCTCTACACCCTAGCTATGACTGTAACACTACATTCTGCACTCTCTCCTTTCCTTCTCTATGAATGGTATGTTTTGTCTGTATCACATGCAAGAAACAATACTTTTCACTGTATACTAATACATGTGACAATAATAAATCAAATCAAATCAAAAGAATGATTTGTTCCTTGAGTCACTGATTTTTCATGGGTGAGAGCATGTCTGTTCCTCCAAAACTATAACTTTCCATGGAAAATTCAAATAGTTTTACACTGTCCAATGATAGCTTGGACTCTTTGGAGAGGGACTGGAGCTATACTGTTGCTGGTGCAAACTCAAGCTTGTGTGAGATGGTCTCCTTATCAGTTCTCCAATCGTTTGTTTTTGTTTTGCTTTTGTCAGCCACGGTCTGTTCTTCATTACTAAACTTCCACTTTCCCACAATCTGTACATTAAATTGCTTCTCATCTCTGTAGAATTAGTAATACACTTGCAGTCTAATGTAATTCAAGTTCCAAAAGGCTAGCTCATTCACATCAGTATATTTGCATATAACATTGTTAAACTCAGTAGTTTTTGACAATTTATTTGAATGACCCTGGTGTGGTGCAAGTTAAAGATTCATTGGCGTCCATAGCTTTAAAACGTCAAATAACTGCAGAGGAAATTAAACCCTATTCTGACACACTAGAACACTGGAGTTGCACAGTATCAATATTTAAATAGTAGTAATCAATAGTAAAAGGATACTGCATTGTCGGGCGTGGTCAGTTGCTGAATAAAAATGTTGTGTGTTCAAGTCCACTCCAGATAATATGGTACTTATTTTAGGTTGAATGCTCCCAGTGCAGTATTGAACTGTACTGTTAAGGGGTGCTGTCTTTTGGATGAGAGGTTAAATGGAGGTCCAAGTATGCCCTCTTAGGTGGATGTAAAATATCTCGTGGCACTATTCAAAGAAGAGTAGGGGTGTTTTCCCTGGAGTCTTGGCCAATACTTAGCCCTCAGCCAACCAACATTGCTAAAATATTACTTGTTCATTATCACATAGCTATCTGTGTACAAACTGGCTGTTGCATTTCTTACATTACAATAGTGACACTTCAATTGGCTTTCAGCGCTGTGGAAGGGGCTACAGAAACCCTTGGGATTTAAACACTTTTAAAACAAAGTAGACTACTTTAAAATAGGGAGCACAGTGTGTCTTATATATACCATAAAGAATCACAATGTGCCTCATATATACATGTATATATCATTGGTAGAGAATTTTGAACAAGTATTGTAGATTTAAAATGTATTTTTAAATGTTTTGGCCAAAATGCAGCTTACCACAAAGCATAATGGGAAATGAACAGAATTAGATAGGCCACATTCTTTGAAAACAGTAAGGTATAGAATATATTCTCTATTATCAGGAGGAGGCCCTGCAGCAAGCTACCAAGTTTTTAAAATGAATGGAGGCATTTAACTTCTGGTTGCAGTGAATAGAAGTATTCAACTTTTACTGATAAGGGCTAGCTAGCAGACAGAGGGAATGACTCCCTCTCCATTCCCATGGTTTGCAGGTGGTGAGGGCAATCCTTGAACCTACCGGATTTGCACAGGTAAGGTTGCTAGGCAATGGGGGGGAAGAACTTCCAGGTCCAGTTGACCAATTAATTCCCAATTCTGCTAGAAGGTAGAATGCTATCGGCCAAGGTAAATAATGTATACTAATGTAATTGGATCAACCTGTTTGGATGACAGGTTGGGTGGGAGAAACAAATCTTCAGAAAAGTATACCTGTCATACACATGTACTGTAATGTTAGAGAGAAGTTGGAATCTTCCGGCTGTGTCTTTCCCAATGTGTATTTGTTAATAAAGAATGTCTTTAACTGTATACTGTCTTTCACGAGTCTTTTTATTAGCTGAGTTCAGCTCAGTACATGGCACCAGAGGAAAGCCCCACAAAATCCCCTTACAAGCACTGAGAACACGAAAGGCAAGATATAAATGCAAGTGTCTCTTACCTCCAAACTTGAGCAGTAACTCAAGCTACATGAACCCATGTCAAATTAATCAATAATTGGAAGTGCATTTGATATTTCAAGGAAGGTAATCAGTTGTTTTGATGACAAGCTGAATTTATACTCAAGTTGCAACTCTGCTGTTAGCACAGACACTAAGAAGTTAGCTACTGCACTGAGGGAAATAAATGGGCTCACAGAACAGAGGTGTGTCACCATTATACACATTGCATCATAGTGCTACAATTTACTCTGTTCACAAGTGAAAGGTACAGTGGGCTCACTTCCAGGGATCAGTCTGGTGAAAACTTCATTGCACTCCCTCTATGGCAAGCATATCCTTCCTTAGGTAAGGAGACCAAAACTGTACACCTATGACTATGTGGCCAAATTCCCCCCCAATTCAATTTTCAAGTTTGCTGACGACACCACCATAGTGGATCGGATCTCAAACAATGATGAGACAGAGTACAGGAATGAGATAGAGAATCTGGTGAACTGGTGCGGCAACAATAATCTCTCCCTCAATGTCAACAAAATGAAGGAGGTTGTCATCGACTTCAGAAAGCATAGTGGAGAACATGCCCCTGTCTACATCAACGGGGACAAAGTAGAGAGGGTCGAGAGCTTCGAGTTTTTAGGTGTCCAGATCAACAACAACCTGTCATGGTCCCCCCATGCCGACACTATAGTTAAGAAAGCCCACCAGCACCTCTACTTTCTCAGAAGACTAAGGAAATTTGGCATGTCAGCTACGACTTTCACCAACTTTTACAGATGCACCATAGAAAGCATTCTTTCTGGTTGTATCACAGCTTGGTATGGCTCCAGCTCTGCCCAAGACCGCAAGGAACTACAAAGGTCGTGAATGTACCCCAATCCATCACGCAAACCAGCCTCCCATCCATTACCTCTGTCTACAGTTCCCGCTGCCTCGGCAAAGCAGCCAGCATAGTTAAGGACCCCACGCACCCTGGACATTCTCTCTTCCACCTTCTTCTGTTGAGAAAAAGATACAAAAGTCTGAGGTCACGTACCAACCGACTCAAGAACAGCTTCTTCCCTGCTGCTGTCAGACTTTTGAATGGACTTACGTTGCATTAAGTTGATCTTTCTCTGCACCCTAGCTATGACTGAAACACTATATTCTGCACTCTCTCGTTTCCTTCTCTATGAACGGTATGCTTTGTCTGTATAGTGCGCAAGAAACAATACTTTTCAATGTATGTTAATACATATGACAATAATAAATCAAATCAAATCAATACTCACCAAGGCTCTGTACAATTGCATCCAAGCATATTTACTTGGTGCTCTCGAACCCTCTTGCAATGAAGGCCTTCCTTTGCAACACTGGGAACAGCATGCAGTGACATTTGGTGTTTGCATACTGTACTTAGCTTGATGCAGCTTGTGGATTCGATTTTATGGGAAAGACCTGTGCCATGGCAACATGCTCTCTTGATTATGGATCTATCGATTCTGCACCAACTTTCCGATAGGGCATCCCACCAAGGCCCTATCAAAGCAGGTTTTTTAAGTTTTGGATTCAAGGGCAGGATAAAAGGGGAATGGAGTTAATGTTGAATGGGGAGTTGGGAGTTTCAGATAATGAATTGAGTTGATTTTGAGGAAGTGTTTTCGGTGTTGGGCTCAGCACAGTCTAGAGCTCTCAGGACATTGGTGTCCTCTGGCACTGGAGGCTTGGTTCCCTCTGTCACCCTTTGTGCACAGGTCAGCCCCATCTGCCAGTATGCAGATGGGTATTATTTACTCAGCAGGGAGCACCTCCTCTTCTGACGAGGCCAGGGAACAATGAGAGTGGAGGCCTGGTGGTCACAAATGTCAAGGCTCTTCACTGTTCCAGTTCACATCAAAAGGTGGCTGATAGGTGACAAAAGGTGGTTGATGACACCTGACAGGCGCCTGGGGTCAGAGGAGAGATACAACCGCTGCCAGGTAGTCACACGGCAGGTAGTGGAGGAGACCACTGGACTGCTGAAGATGAGGTTCCGATGCCTGATTCGCAGTACTCGCTCCAGCGCGTGCTGCTCATCGTACTTGTATGCAGTGCTCTTATAAATCTGGCTCATTCCAGGGGTGAACCTTTTGACCAGGAAAACAAGGCGGCTGATGAACCTGGACCTGGATCAGAAGAGGACACTAATGTCGACTCAGATCCAGATCCAAGGCAGCCAGAAGATGAAGACAAGTAGGCTGACATCAGAAATGTTCAAAGGACAGGGGGACGCTGATTCACGGCTAGCCTACCATGCCGTGCCCTGCCACAGAATCCATGGGCATCACCCCAATCTCAAACACATCAAAGTGAAAAACTGAATGAGCCAAAATGCCTAATAAAGATTTATACTCCGGCGGTCTATCCACAGCCATTTATGAGGCTGAAACCATTCGAGCATACGGGACACCGATGTTTTGCGAGTGATAAGAATTTAACGATGACAACAATCACATAATACAGTATCCAGCTGGATAATTTACAAAAAATGGTGACGGGGAAGGAAACCAAAAGCACCCAGTGTAAACCTGGCTATGCTCACTGTGACCTAGGTTTACGTCTGCGGGTGCCACATCTACGTGCCTCCCCCCTCACTGTCAGTGGCATGAGAGGCAGGTTGCTGATGTCGATGTCCCATTGATGCAGATGACCTTGGCGGTTGTTCTCTGCCGGCAGGGTCTGAGCAAGCTCCACCTGGAATGGTTCGCTCAGTGACATGGCTGGGCACTGCAGAGTCAGAGGATGGTGCAGTGAATGGCAGAGAGGCAGAGGAGATGCGGCCCTCATCTAGGGCGCTGCGAGAGGAGGCTCCAGAGATGACAGCCAGCTTGTAAGCTATTGAAGTGAGTCCTCACCTCCCTACTTGTCAATGAAGGATGGGCACTGATCAGAGAGTCACAGAAACATAGAATCCCTATGGTGCAGAAGGTCATTCGGCCCATCGGGTCTGCACTGACTACAATCCCACCCTATCCCCATAACTCCACATATTTACCCTGCCAATCCCTCTAACCTACACATCCCAGGACATTAAGGGGCAATTTACCATGGCCAATCAACCTAACCCGCACATCTTTGGACTGCGGGAGGAAAGCGGAGCACCCAGAGGAAACCCACGCAGACACGAGGAGAATGTGCAAACTCCAGATAGTGACCCAAGCCTGGAATTGAACCCAGATCCCTGGAGCTGTGAGGCAGCAGTGCTAACCACTGTACCACCATGTCGCCCTCTCTCCTGTTCGTAACACTACTCTAAGAGCGGTCTCACCAATTCCCTGTACAGTTTTAACATGAGATTGGGTGCTGCTTCCTGCTCTCGTACAGGCAGTAACCTCCTGAGATCAGTGCCTGTTTGAGGGCTTGCAGGTCCAAATGCAAGCCCTGGAACAACTTATTCTGATCCTGGAGGTGCCTCTCCATGAGAGTTGCCACTCTCTCAATGGATGAGGCTGTGCTCTCGGAGCTAAGGGTCAACACAGGACTCAAGCTCCGCAGGGACTCCTCTATGACAGATACTAAGAAACCCTAAGGGATCTCCACCAGATCTCCCTGTGCATCTGCTGGACATTTAGCATTTGCCACATTACGGAGAACTCCAGAGACTCATCACCTTCCTCAGCCTCAGCATGGTCTGTGGTTTTTGTATTGTTACGATCCATAGTTGTAAAACTCTTTTTTCATCCCCCATTTTACTGTGTGCGTACATAGTGGATTGGAAAGTTGCAAACACTCTCCCGTGTTTTGATTAGAAATAAATTAACCTTCTGAATTAATCATAGAATAGAATCCCTACTGTGCAGAGGGAGGCCATTTGGCCCATTGAGCCCACACCGCAACCCAATATATTTACCCTGCGAATACCCCTGACATTAAGCGGCAATTTATCATGGCCAATCAACCTAACCTGCACATCTTTGGAGTATGGGAGGAAACCAGAGCACCTGGAGAAAACCCATGCAGACACCAGGAGAACATGCACACAGACAGTCACCCAAGGCTAGAATTGAACCTGGGTCCCTGGCGCTGTGAGGCAGCAGTGCTAACCACTGTGCCACCATGCCACCCACATCACCATGTGAGTTTGCTTTAAGTCATTAGTAAATTGGATCACACAAACTGAAGGTTTGGGAAAACACACCACAGGATGTGAGGAGATCAGAATGCACAACCAAGGGGAGGTGGCAAGAAAAACAAGAAGAAGTAATAAATCCCATTCACGTTGCTAGCTTTAGTTATATTTATTTTGAAATCATTTCTATATAGTAAACCCATTGAGCATGCTGTGTTTTCATTTGGTCCATAATGTAGGACAAAACTGGCACCACCTTGTTCTATGTTCTAAGTAGTTGGGAGGGAGTAAATTCAAAACATTATAATTGCTTTAGATTAAAGTAGGAACATATTCAGATATTTTTTAAGTGCCCTGTGAATAATTTTTCATTGCATTTCTGACTTAGAGTTGGTGCCCATAACAAAATGGTATAATTCATCCCTTTAAAAAGCGGTGCCATTTTTGAAAGTCCAAAGATGTGTAGATTAGGGGGGATCAGCCATGGTAAATGTGTGAAGTTACAGGGGTAGGGCGGGGTAAGATGTTCCGTTGGAGAGTCGGTGCAGACTCGATGGACAGACTGGCCTCCTTCTGCATTGTATGATTATTGAAGAGCTTATTGAAGGATACTTCATAAGTAATTTAAAACACCTTCTGCTTACAGACGGTTGGTGAGCAGAAAGAAGTGGTTTACCTGTCCCTCTCCTGTTCGTAACACTACTCTACGATCGGTCTCATCGATTCCCCGTACAGTTTTAATACGACTTACTTACTTTTATACTTCATCCCTGTTGCAATAATAGCCGACATTCCATCTGCCTTCCCAATTACTTGCTGTATCTGCATGCTAGCATTTTGTGATTCATGCACAAGGACACCCAGGTCTCTCTGTGATGGCACATTCTACAGTCTTCCTCCATTCAAATAATCTTCAACATTTCTCTTCTTCCCAACAAATTAACAACCTCACATTTTCCCACATTATACTCCATCTGCCCATGTTTTGCCCACTCATCTACCCTTTCTATATGCCTTTGCAGCTGCTTTTTGTCCTTCTCACAACTAGCATTCCTATCTATCTTTGTACCATCAGCAATTTTGGCTACAATACAGTCTGTCCCTTCATCCAAGTCATTAATATAGATTGGAAATGGTTGAGGCTCCAGCACTACACTAGTTACAATTGCCAACCTGAAATGACCCATTTATCCCAACTCTCTGTTTCCCGTTAGTTATCCAATCCTCTATCCATACTAATATATCACCCCCAAAACCATGAGCTCTTATCTTGTGCGGTGACCTTTTCATGTGACATCTTATCGCATTTGGAAATCAAAATACACTACTTCCACTGGTTCCTCTTGTTACATCCTCAATAAATTCGTCAAACACAATTTCCCTTCCATCAAACCATGCTGACTCTGCCTGCTTGTATCATGACTTTTTTTGAGGGAGTATAAAGACTGACAAATCCCCATGGCCTGATGGAATCTATCGCAGGTTGCTCAAGGAGACGAGAGATGAAATCGCTGGGCCTCTGACGCAAATCTTTGTCTCGTCACTGGACACAGGTGAGGTCCCAGAGGATTGGAGGATAGCTAATCTGGGCCCGTTATTTAAGAAGGGTAGGAAGGATAAGCGGGAAATTATAGGCCGGTGAGCTTGACGTCCGTGGTCAGGAAGTTGTTGGAGAGGATTCTTAGAGATAGGATGTATGCGCATTTAGAAAGGAATAAACTCATTAACGATAGTCAGCATGGTTTTGTGAGAGGGAGGTCATGCCTCACTAACCTGGTGGAGTTTTTTGAAGAAGTGACTAGAATGGTTGACAAGGGAAGGGCTGTGGATGTCGTCTATATGGACTTTAGTAAAGCGTTTGACAAAGTCCCTCATGGTAGGTTGGTGCAAAAGGTTGGATCTCATGGGATAAAGGGGGAGGTGGCTAGATGGGTGGAGAACTGGCTTGGTCACAGAAGACAGAGGATGGTAGTGGAAGGGTCTTTTTCCGGCTGGATGCCTGTGACTAGTGGTGTTCCGCAGGACTCTGTGTTGGGACCTCTGCTGTTTGTGATTTATATAAACGATCTGGAGGAAGGTGTGACTGGGGTGATCAGTAAGTTTGCGGACAACACGAAAATGGCTGGACTTGCAGATAGTGAGGAACATTGTCAGAGGCTACAGAAGGATATATAAATAGATAGGCTGGAAATTTGGGCAAAGAAATGACAGATGGAGTTCAATCCAGATAAATGCGAAGTGATGCATTTTGGTAGAACTAACGTAGGGGGGAGCTATACGATAAATGGCAGAACCATAAAGGGTGTAGATACGCAGAGGGACCTGGGTGTGCAAGTCCACAGATCCTTGAAGGTGACGTCACAGGTGGAGGAGGTAGTGAATAAGGCATATGGCATGCTTGCCTTTATAGGACGGGGCATAGAGTAAAAAAGTTGGGGTCTGATGTTGCGGTTGTATAGAACGTTGGTTCGGCCGCATTTGGAATACTGCGCCCAGTTCTGGTCGCCACACTACCGGAAGGACGTGGAGGCTTTAGAGAGAGTGCAGAGGAGGTTTACCAGGATGTTGCCTGGTATGGAGGGGCTTAGTTATGAGGAGAGATTGGGTAAACTGGGGTTGTTCTCACTGGAAAGACGGAGGATGAGGGGTGACCTAATAGAGGTGTATAAAATTATGAAAGGCATAGATAGGGTGAACGGTGGGAAGCTTTTTCCCAGATCGGTGGTGACGTTCACGAGGTGTCATAGGTTCAAGGTGAGGGGGGGGAGGTTTAACACGGATATCAGAAGGACGTATTTTACACAGAGGGTGGTGGGGGCCTGGAATGCGCTGCCGGGCAAGGTAGTGGAGGCAGACACACTGGGAACGTTTAAGTCTTATCTAGATAGCCACATGAACGGAGTGGGAATGGAGGGATACAAAAGAATAGTCTAGTTTGGACCAGGGAGCGGCGCGGGCTTGGAGGGCCGAAGGGCCTGTTCCTGTGCTGTATTGTTCTTTGTTCTTTTTGTTCTTGACTTTCTAAATGTCATGCTACCAGCTCCTTCATAATGGGTTCTAGCATTTTCCCAATGACAGATTTCAGACTAACTAGTTTATTTCTTTCCATCTCCCGCCTTTCTTGAACTCTGGCATTACATTGGCAGCTTTCCAATACGCTCTCAGCCGCAAATTCCTCAAACTATACTGTCCCCTACTAAAACTATATTATTTTTTACTACAACTATATGACTATTTTTGTTTCAGATTCAGAATTTTTTGCTTTTAATTTTTATTAGTTGCATATTAACAAATGAGAAACAGACATCGTCAATGAACAGAAATTACGGATGCTCTAGTATAATTTGTTGGCAGAGATGACAAGATGTTTGTGAATGACTCCGTTTTATTTTTGATGTCCAGCGGTTAACTAACACACAATATTTTCCATGACTAAATACTGTTCTTCAGTGTGTGGGATTTTCCACTTTGTTTTTTTTAATGAATTGTAAGCACTTGGAGGGCCGAAGGGCCTGTTTCCTGTGCTGTACTGTTCACTTAGTTCTAGAAATTGAATTGGAAAACATGTAGGGGAATGGAGCGAGTGGGGGTTGGGATTTGCAATGTTGTGTGCCATTTGTAAGAATGCAGGTAGCATATGTACTGCCAGCTGCCTGCTCATTTCACTGATTTGTGTGTTCAGTTGGCGCAACCCAAAGAGCTCATTTGCTGCATGCCTCTTGTGGGTGCATGTTAGCGGGGGGAACATGTAGATAAGGTGGTTAAGGAAGTAGGATACTTTCCTTTATTAGTCAAGAAATAAAGCTATCTGTATGCAGTATTCTAGGTGCAGCCTAAACTGGTGTTTTATACAATTTTAATATAACCTCCCTATTATTAGAAGGTAGCCAATACCACTTAGAAGTCAGGTGGCTTCTGGCTGCAAGATGTGTTGTGTGATAACCATCAGTGAAAGCGAAAATTTACAGCACAGGAGGCCATTCAGACAATCATGTTGATGCTTGTCATGCTCGATTAGGGAAATGTCAGCAGGGGGGAGGGTCCCGACTTTCCTGGGCTGTTTTTTTATGATGTGGAACATTCCTGAACATCACCCAAGCACAACGCAACGCCATCCACGCTCTCAAGACCAACCGCAACATTGTCATCAAACCAGCAGACAAAGGAGGGGCCATCGTCATACTGAACAGAACGGATTACTGCAAAGAAGTGTATTGACAACTGAACAACGAGGAACACTACAGACAGTTACCCACAGATCCGACCAAAGAACACACCCGTCAACTCAACACTCTGATCAAGACCTTTGATCCGGACCTTCAGAGCACCTCCGTGCTCTCATCCCACGTATTCCCCGCGTTGAAGATCTTTACTGCCTCCCGAAGATACACAAGGCAAACACACCCTGCCGTCCCATCATATCGGGCAATGGGACCCTGTGCGAGAACCTCTCCGGCTATGTCGAGGGCATCCTGAAACCCATTGTACAAAGAACCCCCAGCTTTTATCACGACACTACGGACTTCCTACAGAAACTCAACACACATGGAGCAGTTGAACCAGTAGCACTCCTCGTCACAATGGATGTCTCGGCACTCTACACCAGCATCCCCCACAATGATGGCATTGCTGCAACGGCCTCAGTACTCAACGCCGCCAACTGCCAGTTTCCAGATGCAATTTTACAACTCATCCGCTTCATCCTGGACCACAGTGTCTTCACCTTCAACAACCAGTTCTTCATCCAGACACACGAAACAGCCATGGGGACCAAATTCGCACCTCAATATGCCAACATCTTCATGCACAGGTTCAAAAAAGACTTCTTCACCGCTCAGGACCTTCAACCGATGCTATACACTAGATACATTGATGACATTTTCTTCCTTTGGACTCATGGTGAACAATCACTGAAACAACTATATGATGACATCAACAAGTTCCATTCCACCATCAGACTCACCATGGACTACTCTCCAGAATCAGTTACATTCTTGGACACACTCATCTCCATTAAGGACGGTCACCTCAGCACCTCACTGTGCCGCAAGCCCACGGATAACCTCACGATGCTCCATTTCTCCAGCTTCCACCCTAAACACATTAAAGAAGCCATCCCCTATGGACAAGCCCTCCGTATACACAGGATCTGCTCGGATGAGGAGGATCGCAACAGACACCTCCAGACGCTGAAAGATGCCCTCATAAGAACAGGATATGGCGCTCGACTCATCGATCGACAGTTCCGACGCGCTACAGCGAAAAACCGCACCGACCTCCTCAGAAAACAAACACGGGACACGGTGGACAGAGTACCCTTCGTCGTCCAGTACTTCCCCGGAGTGGAGAAGCTACGGCACCTCCTCCAGAGCCTTCAACATGTCATTGATGAAGACGAACATCTCGCCAAGGCCATCCCCACACCCCCACTTCTTGCCTTCAAACAACCGCACAACCTCAAACAGACCATTGTCCGCAGCAAACTACTCAGCCTTCAGGAGAACAATGACCACGACACCACACAACCCTGCCACAGCAACCTCTGCAAGACGTGCCGGATCATTGACACGGATGCCATCATCGCACGTGAGAACACCATTTACCAGGTACACGGTACCTACTCTTGCAACTCGGCCAACGTTGTCTACCCGATACGCTGCAGGAAAGGATGTACCGAGGCATGGTACATTGGGGAAACCATGCAGACGCTACGACAACGGATGAATGAACACCGCTCGACAATCACCAGGCAAGACTGTTCTCTTCCTGTGGGGGAGCACTTCAGCGGTCATGGGCAACCTCTGATCTTCGGGTAAGCGTTCTCCAAGGCTGCCTTCACAACACACGACAGCGCAGAGTCGCTGAGCAGAAACTGATAGCCAAGTTCCGCACACATGAGGATGGCCTAAACCGGGATCTTGGGTTTATGGCACACTATCAGTAACCCCCACAGCTTGGCTCCTGAACTTGCAGAATCTCACTGGCTGTCCTGTCTGGAGACAATACACATCTCTTTAACCTGTGCTTAATGCTCCCTCCACTCACATTGTCTGTATCTTTAAGACCTGGTTGGCTGTAGAGATTCGCATTCTAATCAGTATTCTGTAACTTGATTTTGTGTCTCTGTATGGCCTGTTTGAGAGCAGATATCCACTCCATCTGATGAAGGGCAGCGCTCCGAAAGCTAATGGCATTTGCTACCAAATAAACCTGTTGGACTTTAACCTGGTGTTGTCAAAAACACTTACTCTGTTTTTTTATGGCATAATCACCCTTCCACCGGGAAATGGCATGAGAACAAAGAACAATACAGCACAGGAACAGGCCCTTCGGCCCTCCAAGCCCGCGCCGCTCCCTGGTCCAAACTAGACCATTCTTTTGTATCCCTCCATTCCCACTCCGTTCATATGGCTGTCTAGATAAGTCTTAAACGTTCCCAGTGTGTCCGCCTCCACCATCTTGCCTGGCAGCGCATTCCAGGCCCCCACCACCCTCTGTGTAAAATATGTCCGTCTGATATCTGTGTTAAACCTCCCCCCCTTCACCTTGAACCTATGACCCCTCGTGAACGTCACCACCGACCTGGGGAAAAGCTTCCCACCGTTCACCCTATCTATGCCTTTCATAATTTTATACACCTCTATTAAGTCTCCCCTCATCCTCCGTCTTTCCAGGGAGAACAACCCCAGTTTACCCAATCTCTCCTTATAACTAAGCCCCTCCATACCAGTTAACATCCTGGTAAACCTCCTCTGTACTCTCTCCAAAGCCTCCACGTCCTTCCGGTAGTGTGGCGACCAGAACTGGACGCAGTATTCCAGATGCGGCCGAACCAATGTTCTATACATCTGCAACATCAGACCCCAACTTTTATACTCTATGCCCCGTCCTATAAAGGCAAGCATGCCATATGCCTTCTTCACCACCTTCTCCACCTGTGACGTCACTTTCAAGGATCTGTGGACTTGCACACCCAGGTCCCTCTGCGTATCTACACCCTTTATGGTTCTGCCATTTATCATATAGCTCCTCCCTACATTATTTCTACCAAAATGCATCACTTCGCATTTATCTGGATTGAACTCCATCTGCCATTTCTTTGCCCAAATTTCCAGCCTATCTATATCCTTCTGTAGCTTCTGACAATGCTCCTCACTATCTGCAACTCCTGCCAATTTTGTGTCGTCCGCAAACTTACTGATCACCCCAGTTACACCTTCTTCCAGATCATTTATATAAATCACAAACAGCAGAGGTCCCAATACAGAGCCCTGCGGAACACCACTCGTCACAGGCCTCCAGCCGGAAAAAGACCCTTCCACTACCACCCTCTGTCTTCTGTGACCAAGCCAGTTCTCCACCCATCTAGCTACCTCCCCTTTTATCCCATGAGATCCAACCTTTTTCACCAGCCTACCATGAGGGACTTTGTCAAACGCTTTACTAAAGTCCATATAGACGACATCCACGGCCCTTCCCTCGTCAACCATTTTGGTCACTTCTTCAAAAAACTCCACCAGGTTAGTGAGGCATGACGTCCCTCTCACAAAACCATGCTGACTATCGTTAATGAGTTTATTCCTTTCTAAATGCGCATACATCCTATCTCTAAGAAACTTCTCCAACAACTTCCCCACTACGGACGTCAAGCTCACCGGCCTATAATTACCCGGGTTATCCTTCCTACCCTTCTTAAATAACGGGACCACATTAGCTATCCTCCAATCCTCTGGGACCTCACCTGCGTCCAGTGACGAGACAAAGATTTGCGTCAGAGGGCCAGCAATTTCATCTCTCATCTCCCTGAGCAGCCTTGGATAGATTCCATCAGGCCCTGGGGATTTGTCAGTCAGGCTAATTACCATATTTAAATTCTAACTTCAATATCATTAGCGAGCTCAGGAGGGTATTGTCTGAGCTTGTTAATGTTTCCCACCCCACCGGGGGAGGTTCCCACCAGCGAGGATTAAAGCTGGTCCCCATCAACGGGGATCAGGCGTGATGGCCTTGTTGGTGGGAGCAGAAGCCATTGAGGCCCCCCCGGAAGATCGGGGGCAGGTGGGGTGGCCCTTGGGCAGTGCCAGCTTGGCACTGCCAGCCAGACACCCTGGCACTGCCCACCAGACACCAGTCAGTGCTGAGGGGGTGGAGTCTGAGGGGGTGTGGCCAGACCGGGGTGAGGGACATCGTTGTGTACTCTGCACAGTGATTGGTGGGGGAGGGAGGGGGTGATCGGGGCTGGCTGGGGAGGAGGCTGACGATCGGGGGTGGGGGTGGGGGGGGGGGGGGGTGGTAACCGAGAGGCCAGCGATGGAGGGAGCCAGTGCCTACTGGGAGACCGTTGCATGCGCAGTGGCCCGCTCAGCACACTGCCAACCTGTCAAGCCGGATGCCTCACCCTCCCCCCCTTAGCAGTGTGAATGCCCTGGCAGACTCTGTGATGCACAGAGTGCCAGAAATTCAACAGACTAAGTGCATCTAAAAAACGAGCGGATAAATCTTCCTTTTTCACCCCCGTTGGGCACTTAGTTTCCTTTTGGGAAAATCGCCACTGAGATATCCAACCTCAGCACACTTTTCAGCTTTTGATCTGTAGCCCTGCAGGTTACAGGACTTCAGGGGGCATATCCAAGTATTTTGTAAATGCAATGAAGGTTCCTCCCTCTACCACCCTTTCAGGTAGTGAATTCCAATATCCTCTGGTGAAAACGTTTCTGCTCAGCTCCCCTCTAATCTAGCTGCTAATTACTCCCACATCCTCTGGTTATTAACTTCTCCACTAAGGGAAATAAGTTCTTCATTTCCACTTAGTCTAGTTTCCCCCCATAATTTTGTACACCTCAACTAAATATCTCCTCTGCCTCCTTTGGTCCAAAGAAAACAATCCCAGCCTCTTCAAACTTTCCACATAGTTTAAATTGTCTACTATTGTCCACGTTGTTCTTGCTTGATCTCCTATGTAGCCTCACTAGTGTGAACACATCCTTCCTGTAATGCGCTGACCAAAACTATATACACAATACTCTAGCTGCAACTTAAACTCGTGTTTCATGCAGTTCTAGTGTAACCTCTTTCCTCTTATACTCTCGGGTAATGAAGGAAAATATCCCAAATGTCGTCTCTAACTACCTGATCAATCTGCTGACATGCAAATCAAGGTCCCCTGTTCCTCCAAATTTCTCAGAATCCCACCATTTAATGTGCATTCTCTTGCCTTTTGTTCCCTTGAACAGATTTTTAAAAATGACTGTAAAGGCTGACATGTGGATGACAGCATATAAGACGATATTTGATGCCTCGGGTTGACTCATACTAAGTACAAAAGTAAAACTCCGGTGTGGGTGTGTGTGGTCACCATTTTGAGATGTCATCTGCTTCTGGCATTAAGAGTGGCCGTATCTTAATCACATTCGCACCTTCACAACACTTGCTTGCTTGCTTGCTTGATCATTCATGTCCGGTTATAAGACATTGATAAGTAAATCATGTATTTGTGGACAGAAAAATTAAGGCTGACCATCAATTCATGTCATGGTGTGTCAACTTATATGCTGAGTACATGCAAAAACATGGTTTTTGGGGTTGAAAAAATATGATCATTTTATGTGCCATAATTTACAGTATTTGACAGATTGTTCCACATGTAGATTTATGTTGGTATTTATGTTTGTACTAAAGTAAGGGTGAGACCAATGATTGTGGAGTGAAGGAAGACAGAGTGATGATGTTTGCAAGAAAAGGCAGCTTATTATTGTAATTATTGTGAGATGTTGATGAATGGGGAATTGGAGATCTGATTTAATTGAACTTTTCTTTGACGAGCTTGAGCTGATAGGGGTTCCCTTGGTTGCTTTCTCTGCTTTGCCTCTTCCTCCACCCTCTTCTTTCTGAGCTTATTAATTTGCAGGTGACGCTCAGGCGTGTTCCCTCGCAACAGCAAGGTTGTGGAGCATGAATCGGATGGACACAAATCTCGTTGCAAGAGTCACACAATAGTCTTGAAATGCCTCTAGAATGTTCCAGGCAGAATCATTGATTGATTACCAATTATAGAGAAGTAAATGTAAGTGTTTTTCTTGGTGAAGAGAGTCTCTGTGACCTCCCTAGTACATCAATATACTGTGTACTATGAGATGTTGTTGATGTCACCAATTGCAACCTGAAAGGAATCGGGGCATCAAAGTTCAATGCAACAGTGACCTTGACAGCCACAGGCAGTGCTGATCATGCACTGGTCTGAGGCTGCAGTCAGCTGTGCTCCAGTGTCGGTAGTTCAGTTGGTAGCACCCTCAGAAAGTTGTGGGTTCAAGTCCCACTCCAGAGATTTATTTGATCAATTAAATAGAGGCTGATCATCCAGTGTAGGACTGATAGAAGTATTGCACTGTTGCAGGTGCTATCAGATGAGGCATAAAACAAAAGTGTCACGTCTCATTATGAACCTTCAAGCAATACTTTAAAATTTTGAACAAAAACAGGTTGTTACAATGGCCACTGCAAACCATGTGATTTTGGCAGTATCAGCTCCACATAGTCCTGACACCCGAGCAAATCGTAATTACATTTGGGGGGCGATTCTCCAAAAAAAACCTAAATACCCAACAGGCATGAAAACAGGAGTTTTTTGGGCGAGATGAATCTCCAGCATTCTGTGTATTGCACGGTCCCCTAACGTGATTCACTTTGCTTGGGGGGGGGGGGGGGGCTGAACCTGCCCAAGAGGCCGGCATCTGAGTGGACCACTGAGAGTGCGGTAATTTATCAGTGGGGAGATCCTATCGCCAGCCTCCTGATCACCAGTCTTCTGGTTGTTTCCCCAGACCTCCTCCTGATCGGTAACCTCTGTGACCCCTCACCCCCATGTCCAGCCTGACCCCCTCCCATGGCCAGCCTCAAGCAGCGGAGCGGGCCGGAAGAATCGCCCCTGTGGACATTCACAGCCAACCAAGAAAAGCACACATCCCTTTGTTTGAGGATGGAATGTTTTTCTGGTTCACCATGGGCAGAAAATACATTGAAAATCAATGTGTGTGTGAATGGGAAATGAATGCAAAGGGCTGCCCATCGACCTGCCATTGTATTTGTATTAAGATAGTCCCTCATCTGAACTCAGACTGGGTGAATTTTAACGTTTCAAATGATGGTGGTTTCACAGGGTGGTTATTGACCTGACCACCCACCTCATTTGGAAAAGGACTTTGGGCTTGTAACAGGTCACATGAGCAAATCAGCCACTTTTGTTGCCTGCTTTTAGCAAAGCAAAAATCAGCTCTGCAGAGGCAGGGAACATCAGAAAACCATCACAACACCAGCTGCAGTTAACTTAGCAGCCAAAGTAACAAACAGCAATACCGTGAAAGTGGGAGAAGAACCTGTTCCAACTTCAAGTTCACTGGAGAACCAATCTCCTGGAAATTCAACTACAAGAAGCCTCACAGCTTATTATGAAACTTCTGCTTAGAAGACCATGACTTCAACTAGAAGTATCTGCTCATCAAAGAAATTACAAGTCTGCCATGAAAGAGGAATTGAGACAATTGTACAATATAATTGTATTGCTTATTTTCTTTCTTCATCTGTACCCAATTTTTATGCGATGATGTGTGTTGCACAATGAGACATTGCATTTAAGCCTCCAGTGCAAGTGTTAGATAACAAATAACTTTCTTCATTTTAAAACTTACAAAATGGCTTGCTGCTGGGATTATTTGAATTGGAACAATCACTCTCAAGGTAGAAATACAAACACCTCACATACAAAAATAACATTGATCAAGAACAGTGATAAAACATACAAATTCTGTCTGTGTATAGTCTCAGGAAGATGTAAAATAATCATGGCATTATGTTGAAGAAGAACGAGGGAGTTATTCCCAGTGTCCTGGCCAATTATTATCGCATTGCTGTTTTTGTGGAAATTTTCTGTGCATAAATTGGCCGCTACATATCTTTCATTACAACAGTGACTACACAGCAGTGATATCTAAAGACATCATGCAATACTTCCAGGTTAGTTACTGGCTACTGTTTAATTTCTAGGTTTTTTTTCTGAGTTCAATTTATCAACATAGAGAGGAGTTTGCCTACTTTTGCCATGCCGTTGGTTGCCGCTCAGAATGGATGCAAACATTGCAGGTTGGTCTCTGTTGGGTTTTGAGTATGCATTTGCATGATTTTCTGGTGTCTTTAAATCCTAACACTGTCAAAGTCATTGTTACAGTAAACATCATGTGAGCACTACCTCCTAAACCAAAATAGCAGACTATCCACTTCCAGCCCACAGTGTGCATTTACATCAATCCCACTCTTTTGAATTCTTAAGCAGCCAAATAGCACCTGAAAAAGGTGCACTATACAACTCAATTTCTAATGTACCGTATCTAGTGTACCAATAAACCTTGCCATAGAGTTTAACACCTCTATCAGTACATAATAATGCATGGGAGATTTCAAGTAACGGAAAGAGTCGACAAGGGAAGTCCTGTACGTGTGATATAACAGGACTTTTAAATGATCTTGGATAAGGCATCATAAATGCATGATTGTCAGCGTATGTGAAGTAAGAGGGTAAAAAGCAGAATGGATAACAAATAGGTTGTAAAACAGAAAACAGAGTAGGGGCCAAAGGTAGTTACTTGGACTGGCAGAAGTTGGGAAATAGTATAACAGATATTGGTGCTGCGATCAGCATTTACATATATCATTTGAACTTGAAAATCAAAAGATCATTGATAAATGTTGTGAATGGGATTCAAATTGGGGGTGCAATGTGGGCACCTGCAACAAAATACAAAAAGATAGTCATGATCCCCATGGAGATCAACAAACTAAAACCAAATTTACCAATGACAATTTACAAGTTTTCAATTTTTATAACTTTTACTTTAACAATCAAACAAAAATTAATATAAATTGAACTTGAATTAACAGGCAAATCATGGTCAATATAAATTAACTACACAGTGAGTAGCAAACACAACAAAGATAGTTCTAACAGATGTATTAGGCACTCAGCATATATGGCACCAATTTCAGCCACAATGCCATTAAAGCTCTGATCTTCCTCGGGTAGAATGCCAGCTCCTTTGCTTCACAGATTTGCTGCCAATTGTCATCAGACAGGAGCCCCGCTTCACCAAGTTCCATGAGTGTAATCTTCAACAACATGGAGCACTTCTCCAGAACCTCAACTCTGCTCACAAGTCTTGATGGCGTGGATCCACCAGTTTTAGCTTTGTCCAAATTCTCAGTGGCATTGAATGTGCATTGTATGGCCAAACAGTTCCTTTAAAATAACTGAAACAATGGCAGCAATCTTGTTTTTCTTATCTCCACTCCTAGATCCAGCCTTCAGTTTTCGTGATTTTAACAGCACTTTCTCCTTTCTCGAACCTGATTCATGTCCCATTTCCAGCTCATGTGGGTCCATTTTGCACTGTTTCAGGGCTAAGGTCCTGCTGGGAGAACTGTCTACTGGTCCCCACTACTGTTGAAGCTCACACAGCAGAATACCCACTCATTCCAGAATGACATCATTGTCAGTGTCGTTAAGACCTCCCAGGACAGGGTTCAGGTAAAGGCTGTGTTGTCTCTGGCCGAACTCTGGCTACTCTATCTACATCTAGCATATATGCCCCTGTTGCCTTGAGCCAACTCGCTCCTGCAGACTCCGTACAAAATGGCACCGGATAGCATCACAACATTAACAAACTTGTGGAATGGGTGTGTAAACAGCAAATAAGTTTCAATATAAAGTCTTTGGAGTGTATGCCACTCTCAGCTTTGGAAACTGCTGGCAGTGATGACACTGTGTTACTAAAGTAAAGTTTATTTATTAGTCACAAGTAAGGCTTACATTAACACTGCAATGAAGTTACTGTGTAATTCCCCTAGTCGCCACAGTCCGGCGCCTGTTCGGGTCAATGCACCTAACCAGCACGTCTTTCAGAATTTGGGATGTGGAATGTACTAACTCCTGACAACCACCTGGTGAAGTAGGTGACCAGAAACAAATCTTTACTCAGTTTTAGAATTATTCACAAAGTGAAAGATTATGAGCTCCTAACTCCACTCCCGCACAAGTGTCAGTAAGTATCTCTTTATATGTGCTCAGGCAATCATCTAATCATAGTTAATCTTAATCTATACAATTAACAGATTGCAGTCCAGATTTAGGGAGCAATGGGCAAGGAACTGCACAGGAAGGAACAGCAAGGAGTTGAATTGCAGTTATTATAGGGGAGGGGGAAATTAGGGGGAAGACAGGCATTTCTCTAACTATCATCATGAGACTTGTGCAATCTATTGCCTCTGTGGTGCCAGGGTAAAGGACATCACGAAGAGGGTGCAGATATTCTGCAGGGAGAAAGGAGACCTCTAGAAGTTTTGGTACATATTGGTACCAACAACATAGCGAAAGTAAGTATTGAGATCCTTTGATCAGATGTTCAGGCGTTAGGGAGGAACTTAAAAAGTAGGACCTCAAAGGTAGTAATCTCTGGATTACTCTCACAACCAGGCTCCCAAGAGTAGAAATAGGAAGATAGGGAGGATCAATTGTGGATTGAGACTTGGTGCAGGGGGGAGAACTTCAGATTATTGGACATTGGGATCAGTTCTCGGGCAGGCGGCACCAATTCAAAAGGGATGGGTTGCACTTTAGCAGGACTGGGACCAGTGTACTTGTGGGGATGTTCACAAGTGGGGAGGGTTTAAACTAAATTGGCAGAGAGGGGTGGGCATCAAAAGATAGAAGTGGAAAGAAAATAAGGTGCATAAAGGAGAGAGAACGTTGAATAGTAAGAGAGGAAGAAATATCATATTAGATAGCAGCAGGCTAAGAAAGAATACAAGGAATACAAAGACACGATTACAATACATGTATGCAAATACACAAAATGTGATAAAGATGGTGAACTACAATATGAATAGCCACATGAGAATATGACATAACAGAAATGTAGAGTAAAAATGGTGAGGAGTGGGTGATACAAAGTGTCCAGAAAAGTTGGGAAGGAAAAAAGAGAGGTGGGTGGCAGCACTGATTAAGGAAGACATTATAGTGGTGTAAAGAGAGAATATCCTTAAAGGGGCAAGGACTGAATCCATTTGCTTAGAGTTGAGAAGCAAAAAAAGGTAAGATCACATTGCTGGGGCTGTTCAAGCTGTGAAAGATGGATAAAGGAGCAAATCTGCAGGGAAATCACAGAGATGTGCAAGAACCATAGAGTGGTGATATTAAGAGAACTTTAATTATCCAAATATCAATTGCGATAATTAATGTTCACGTAAAGTGAAAGGATGGGGAGGAATTCCTGAAATGTGTTCAGGAGAACTTCCTTGATCAGTGTATTCTCACTCCAACTAGAAAGAAGACATTGCTGGATTTGGTGTTGGGGAATGAGGCAGGCTAATCAGACCAAGTGTCTGTGGGGTGACACTTGGGTAACAGTGATCTTTGTATCTTGAGATTTTGATTAAAAATGGAAAAGAGCAAGGAACAATCTTAATTGGAACTTCTAAATGGGAAGAGGATTAACTTCAATAGGATGATGGGGGACCTAGCCAGAGCAAAATGGAGTCAAAGACTGACAGGAAAAGCTGTTCTAAGAAACTATCCCGAAAACATTCTAAGAATTCCTCATCTAGGCTACCATTGCCCATCTGATTTTTCCAGTCTATATGTAGATTAAAATTTCCTTGACAATCGCTATACTCTTCTGACAAGCTCCCATTATTTCTTCTTGATACCCTGTTCTGCTGCGGGTACTGTTAGGGGGCCTGTACACCACTCCCATAAGTGACTTCTTACTTTTATCATTCCTCATCCCTATCCAAACTACTTCTATATTCTGGTTTCTTGAACTTGAGTCATCCTTCTCAAGTGAGCTAATATCACATCTTCAATTTAGAGTGCCAACCTTCCACCTTTCCTTGGCTTCCTGTCCTTCCTAAATGTCACATACTTTTCAATATTCAGCTCCCAATCAGTCAGCCTGCAACCATGGGTGAGGTTTTACAGCCTCGCTCGTCCCGAAACCGTAAAATCCCACCCGAGATCAACGGACCTTCCCATTGTCCGCCCTTTGCCCACTCCGATTCCCACGGCGGGCGGGGCGGTAAAATTCCGGCCCATGGCTCTGTAATGGTTATTAGATTGTACTTGCTTGTCTCAATTTTAGTTCATCTGTTATGTGCATTCAGATACAGAGCCTTTAGTTATCTTTTTATGACTTTTGTAACCTCTAGCATTATCTGCTGATTTAGTCTTAGATTTGTACTCCATGTCCCTTCCTGTCATGGTCTATCATTTCCCATTCTAGTACCTTCCTCTCTTGCCTGCTCTCTACTCTTTGGTTTACCATATCTTCACAAGTTTGATCCCTTGCTCTCACTATTTAGTTTAAAATCCTCTCTGCTTCCCTTGTTATGCATCTTGCAAGAACACTGGTCCCAGCATGGTTCAGGTGTAGACCATCCCAATGGTACAGCCCCCACTTTCCCCAATATTGATGCCAGTGCCCCACAAACCAGACTCAATGGGCTAAATGGTCTCCAACTCTGCCACAATGACTCTATGACAAGGATGAGAGCTTTAAAAATAAAACATTGCCACTCCAGGACTCAATGTAGATCATAAGAACGGGGGTGCTGAGTGAACAGGTCTTCATGCGAGTCAGGATACAGGATTTGGATCAGTTGAAATTTATGGAGAGAAGTAGGTAACAAAAGATTGGATGACAGTTTCCGCATCAGAAAGGCTGAGACAGGATCAAAAATATTATGATATAAAATATCAGTAACCCGTCTACGATTAATTCGCTTGAACACTTGGGTCAGGAAGGCTTGAAAGTCAGAAATGTGGGCAACTCTGTGTTAAAACATCACCTGGTATGGTTCAGGATCCTCACTCTGACATGGCATTTGCTAAAGATGAAGAGAGTGGGCTGAGAAAGTGCAGGATTTTTTGGCCTCTGTTCTCTCTGGGCCTTCTTCTTGACAAGCTGAACTTTCCATTTTTCCTCACCTTTTCCAATGACCTTCCAGAGGTCACAGTTGTTAATGACGGTCTCTCCATTGTCTGTGTCAATATGCACCATCTTCAAATCTCACATGCAAGAGTTCTTGTAGTGGAGGTATGGATGTCCTATAGGTCAAGACCCAATGGCCATACAGAAGGACTTTGGGTATACTGCCATCACTTATCTGATGAGCATTGCCAAACCCTCACAGACATTGCTGGCTTAGTAATGAATGTATGTGTATGGAAGGAGCATTCTCCAAGATCTTGAACTGGTGACTGTATCTGCCAAGAGATGTCGAGGGATATGGGGAACGACAGCAATGGTAAGAATTGTTTGGCCTTGTCTCCTGCCTCGAATTTATTCTCCAGGTCTCACTACTGTAGAGCAGTGCATGGAGAACACGGGCTTGGTCGACATGCAGTTTGGTGTTCTTGGTCAGATTGCTTTCACTTCACATTCTCTTATTCCTTGTGGACACAACAGCTGCAATTTTTGCAAAGCATGTGTTGATTTCAGCAATAAGTGACAGATTACTGGTACTCGTGGAACCTAAATATTGTGAATTATTAACAACCTTCTGTGTCATATGGTCAATGCTGATAAATGACCGTGTGGCAACATTCCAGGACCATGACATTTGCTTTCCTGACACTTATGGTCAAACTAAATTCTTTACAGGCGAGAGAATCTGTTTATATGACACTATGGCGTTCCTCAGTATAGAATATTTGTGCAACCTTGTAAGTGTGGAACAACTCTCTGATATGGACTTGGCACACCTTTGTCTTGGATAGGTGAGCAAGGCTGAACAGCTTTCCATCAGTTCTAATATGTAAGTGGATATGTCTTTAGGTGAAGGTGTATGATGTCAGGAAAGAGAAGAATATGTCGAAGAGCGTCAGAGCCAGATTGCAACCATGTACGGGATCTTACAGTGCACAAAAAGGTTGCCACCCTTGCTAACACTACACCAGTGAGTTCCCATCAAATGTAAATTATTGTATAGAATAACAGCAAATATATAAGAAAGAAACAGGCCATTCTGTCCAACTGTACTGGTGTGTTTGCTGCATATGAACCTACTTCAGCTCAGCTTATCAGTATATACCTTTCTCCCTTATGTGCTTATCTAACTCATACTCAAATGCATCTAAACAACCTCAGCTACTCTGTGATAGTAAGTCAACGCTCTCCTGAATTTTCTTTTGAATTTATTGGTATCTTATACATTTTTGTCCCCTAGCTTGGCTCTGCTCCAAAACTGGAAACACATCCTCTGCATCTGCCCTATCAAACTCTTTCAGAATTTTAAAGATCTCATGTACCCTAAGGCTTTTCTTTTCTAGAGAAAGGAGCCCCAGCCTTTTCAAACAATCTATAATAGTTAAAACCTCTCAGCTATTAGCCTTGCAATTTCTCTCTGCACCATCACGTGTTTCTATAGAAATATTTAACACATATAATGTGGAGAATAGAGTTGTGCACGAAAACGGGCCTGCACCATGTTATGGGGAGGATATGGCTTTGTGCTATTATTGTGCTAGACAATTAATCCAGAAACTCAACTAATGTTTGGGGACCCAGGTTTGAATCCCACCACGGTAGATGGTGGAATTTGAATTCAATAAGAAAAAAAAAATCTGGAATTAAGAATCTACTGATGTCCATGAAACCATTGTCGGAAAAACCCATCTGATTCACTAATGTCCTTTTAGGGAAGAAAATCTGCTGTCCTTACCCAGTCTGGCCTACATGTGACTCCAGAGCCACAGCAATGTGGTTGATTCTCAACTGCCCTTGGGCAACTAAATGCTGTAAGAGTAACTAAATGCTGTAAAATCTAACAGGTTTATTTGGTAGCAAATGCCATTAGCTTTCGGAGCCCTGCTCCTTCGTCAGATGGAGTGAGATATCTGCTCCATGTGACAAAGGAGCAGGGCTCTGAAAGCTAATGGCATTTGCTACCAAATAAACCTGTTGGACTTTAATCTGGTGTTGTTAAAACTCTTACTGTATTTACCCCAGTCCAACGCCAGCATCTCCACATCATAACTAAATGCTGGCCAGCCAGCGACACCCATGAATTAATTTTTTAAAATCCTAATACAACTGCACTGACCTGAGCTTCCAGCTCACTGGGCCTCAGCTTTCTCATTTTATAATGTGGAGACTAGAGTTAGACCATAAGATACAGGAGCAGAATTAGACTATTCGGCCCATCTATTCATTTTCCCGCCTTTTCCCCGTAACCTTTGATCCCCTTACCAATCAAGAACCTATCTATCTCTGTCTCAAATACACTCACTGAATTGTGCACTGAAAAAGGGGCTGCACCGTGTTCCTTCTTGCTAATGGAGTAGCACTGACCTGAGCTTCCAGCTGACTGGGCCTCAGGCTTCCGGTTACCATAGTAACCCGGCGGAAGAGCCCGATCTCGCGAGAGGAGCCGGGGGTTGGAGGTCAGGGCTGACGTCACAGGGGTGCCGGTGCTGCCGTCAGGCCTGGCGGCTGAGCATAGCCTTGCCGCCAGCCGGAGGTGGCTGGCTGCTTGCCTGCCTCCTGCTGTCATTCAGCCAGCCCTCTCTCCACCCATGAGTGCGGCCTGATGGCAGCCGGGCCGATCTGAGCCCAGGCCCAGGCTCTCGCTCCCACTCCACCACCGCGGATTCCTGGATGCGGCCGAGTGAGGAGGAAACTCGATGGACGTTATGGAAAGCCCTCTGAACCTGGTGAGTTCACCGGGAAAGGGGGCCTTGTGGGGGCTCGCTGCTCTGCCGCCAGCTGTCCAGACTGGAGCAGGGCTCGGTCCGTGTGTGTCTGAGGCAACTCTTCACCCCCTCCATCCCCACCCCTCGCCCAGGGCTACCTGTACATCAGCTCAGTACCTGAGCTCTCTCTCTCTGTTGTGCCTCTCACCCACTTTGTCAATGAGTAAGATTAAAAGAAAAGGAACACTTGTGTTTATATTGCACCTTTTATTCCCGTCTTTCAGTTAGTTAATCAATTACTTACCCAGAACGGAAACCAGTAAAATTTGGAAATGAAGGGTACTAGTCAAACTTGTCCGAACTGGTCTTCTACACCTTAAAATCGAAACCTCAGTATTACTGGTTTTTACTGGGATTTGAAACTTTTGAACTTTTTTTTCTCTCCCTTCAAGATAGCCACTGTTGCCATGTAAGAAACGTGACACTGTACACAGCAAGCTCCCACAATGTGTGACAATTAGATCTATTTCTAGTAATGATGGTTCAGGATAAACACAGACGCCAGGGAGAGTTCCTCTGCTCAAGACAGTAGCATGGGATCTTTTGAAAGACAGTAAGAAGTCTAACAACAGGTTAAAGTCCCAATAGGTTTATTTGGTAGCAAAAGCCACTAGCTTTCGGAGCAGGCTGTTCCTTCGTCAGGTGGGCAGTTCTAGTTCTTTTGTGGACGAAGGAACAGCCTGTTCCAAAAGCTAGTGGCTTTTGCTACCAAATAAACCTGTTGGACTTTAACCTGGTGTTGTAAGACTTCTTACTGTGTTTACCCCAGTCCAACGCCGGCATCTCCACATCTTTTGAAAGGACAGAGGTATCCCATCCTCTTAACAGTGCAGCACTCCTTAGTATGTTAGCTCAAATTTTTGGAGTCAGGCTTGAACCCCATAGTTTCCTGACTCAAGTGAGGATGTTACAACTGAAGCATGATTGACGAATCTCAATGTTTGAGATTTTTCTGCCCTCAATCATTGTATAATTTGCAACCATACAATATTGTGTCACATGTTCTGTGCCAAAAAATGACGTATACTAACTATTACTTCTTGCTGAAATCTGCCTGGGTTGCAGTTTTAAAAGCAGGGAAGGATGGACTCTTGGTAAGCTTGGTAATCAATTGAAACGTTGGCATTTTCTCCACTGGTGTAACCTGGAAGTCCAGTTACACTCAAATTTTCTATGAATCTCAATGCACTGGAACAAAAAATGGGCATAACTTAGCATGAACAATCCAGGACCTAAAGAAAGCACCAAACTCTTAACATATATTTCCCATCTTTAAGTATGAAAATCAAAACTTCAAATCCTTCAACAGTAAGCTATGGGCATCAAGTAGAGGATGTTTAACAAGCTGCAATCAGGGAAGCTTTCTCAATTTTTAATGTGATTTATGTTTGTCCTATTAAAAAAAAATAAAGAAACCTAATAATACAGCCTTAAAATGCTTTTTTAAGTAAGCAAACCTTTCAGGCCATGGGATTAATACACAGCTGCAAAAAGTCAGATTTGATGTTTAATACTTGGGTGCATAGTTCATTTATGCCCAGAAATTTGCAATTTTAACCTGTGTATTTGATTTGGGCACTGGTTATGTGTGTCTCTGGATGCAAGTGCAGAGAAAATTCAAGGCCAGAAATTGAACAGTAAAGCAACCAGATTGTATCAGAATGGAAAACATTCATTGGACAATCTTAAAAATTGTACTTTTATGAAGAGAACAGTTCATGGATAAGCAGACCCACCATTTGTAACTTGTTAGTTATGTAAGTACCTTTGTCTAGTAAAATTCACAAGAATATGGACAAAATTATGCACATCCTTGGTCCCATGCATTGCACTAATACCAAATTTTGAAGCCTTGTGCATTTTCGCAACAATGCTATTTATTACTCGGATGCATTCTTCATGTGTTTTTTGATTCTGTGATGGTGGCTCAGTTGATTAACGAACATTTCTATTCAATGAGAAGTTTCAAACCCCTACCAATCAGATACCTAAACTCATGGTGGAAGCTAGCATTTGTACTGACTACTGTGCAATGTCGGCTGAGTGGATGCAAATAATCCCATGACACTATTCAGAGAAGAGCAGAGGAATTTTCTTGGTGTCCAAGTCAATATTTACCTGTGGATCAAAACTTTAAAAAACAGATTTTCTGGTTAATTATCTCATTGCGTTTTATAGGAGCTTGCTGTGTGTAAATTGTTTGCTCCATTTTCCTATGTTACAGCAGTCAGTACACTTCAGAAGTTCCTTAGTGTCTGTGAAGTGTTTTGGAAGATCCTGAGTTTGTGAAAAGCACTGTTTAAATGCAAGTTTGTTCTTGGAAATGGTAGGGAGCAGACTTTGAGTTTGAAGTAATTTCCTAGTCCTCACAAAGACTTTGCTCTTGTATAATAATTATAATGTATATAGTAAGTTGCTTCACAAAGATGGCTAGAAATCAAGCTGGTGGCGGGGGAGAGTTTTGAGAAGTGATTGAATGTAACAAAGTAAAGTGCTTTAGGAAGAGAGTTCCGGGGTGCAAAGACATAAATCTAAAGCTTTGCCATCACTGAGTGGGAAACGAGATTGGGAGAGTGAAGGACGTGAGTAATTGGGTCATGAATTTTGAGAAGATTGCACAAGTTTGGGTAAGTGCTTGAAAGGATTTTTAAATAAATTTGAGCAATTTGAAATCAGTGGTTGGAGGCTGGACTGTCAGCAAGGGTTAGAGAATCATGAGAGATGACTTAGAATCGGATGCAAAAGGTATCTGAAGGGGATTATTAGAGAAATTCAAATTGGATGGTGAAGTTGTGGATAAAAGCTCCAGGGGCATTTGATAGGAGATTTGGAGGTGGAAAATTGAAAACCTTAGATGATACAGACCAAGAAACCAGGAGAAAACTGGGACTTGGATAACAGTATCTTGGTGTTGCTGTGGCCTTGGTCATGTTGAATTGGGGAATGTTTTTGCTCATCGATTAATTTTATATTGGGAAGATCAGGATCAGAGGTGAATGACAAAGCTGAATGTTATTGGTATATGGAAAGAAACTGAGTTTATGCCCAAAGAGAGAATTTGTATTTCTAGAGCATTTTGTGGTCTCAGCATCCCACAAAGTGTTTTTTAATATTTTTGAAGTTAATGTAACACTCCTGTGAAACACCTGGGGATGTTTTACTACTACAACAACTTGGATTTTTGTACTGCGTGTCAGGAAGCACTTCACAGGTGCATTATAAAGCAATATTTGACACATAGAAGGAAATATAGAAATATAAAAGATAGGAGCAGAAGGAGGCCACCTGGCCCTCTAAGCTTGCCCCGCCATTCATTACGATCATGGCTGATCATCCAACTCAATAGCCTAATCCTGCTTTTTCCCCATAAGCTTCGATCCCATTCGCCCCAAGTGCTATATTAAGCCGCCTCTTGAGTACATTCAATGTTTTGACATCAACTGCTCACCACGCTTTGGATGAAGAAATGTCTCCTCACCTCCGTCCTAAATGGCCTACCCTGAATCCTCAGACTGTGACCCCTTGGTTCTGGACTCCCCCACCATCGAGAACATCCTTCCTGCATCTATCCTGTCTAGACCTGTTAAGAATTTTATGAGTCATTCGTCTGAACTCCAGCGAAAACAATCCTAACCCACTCAATCTCTTCTCATACATCAGTCCCGCCATCCCCGGAATCAATCTCATAGCGATATTAGGGCAGATAACTAAAAGATAAAGTCAAAATACTGTGGATGCTGGAATCTGAATTTAAAAACAGAAAATGCTGGAAAACCTCAGCAGGTCTGACAGCATCTGCGGAGAGAGAATAGAGCCAATGTTTTGAGTCTGGATGACCCTTCGTCCGAGCCAATGGCTTTAGTTGTCGGAAGTTTCTGCCCAGCCTGCACTGGATGCTGAACTAGCAGTCTGACAACTTGGGGAAAGTTGTTGAGAGAGCTGGTATGTTAGAACATGGTGTCATCAGCATATGTGTAAGCTGAGTTTCCAGAGGATGTCACAGAGTAGCACATGTAGGTGAGAAACAGGTGGGGACCAAGGATAAATCCTTACACCACACCAGAAGTAAAGATGTGGGAGAGAAACCATCATAGGTGACTCTCTGGCGACAGATAGATACATTCATAGTAAGTAGTACATAGGTGCAAATTTCTCTTGCTTTATGGATGAATATTGGCCAGAAAATCAGGGAGGACTTGCTGCTTTTGTGGGATATTTTGTGTCCACCTGAGAGGGCAGACAGGGCATTAGGATTAATATCTCTTCCAATATCTTTTCACAGTGCTGCACAATAGGACAAGTCAACACTTGTCTCCCATGATTCATTCAACATTTGAAATCATTCTACGTTTGAACAAAAATAGCTGGGCATTTGTTACTTTCCTGAATGGGAAAAGTGGTGGTTAGCTGTTTTGTTAGGTTGGGCTGCGCGAGGGGAAGCTGCCGCAGGTTGGACTGTGCTTTTGGAGGAGTTTGGAGATTGCAGCAGTTTGGGCTGTGGCTTTGGTTTAAATGTTAATGTGTTTCAGTTTTGAGGCTGGGGGAGTTAATTTAGTTTCTGCTGTAGAGGTGAGATTGTAGTTTGTCAGTCTGAACTCCTCCTGTGGTCCCCTCAATAGCCAGTGAGAATGACAGCTGGCTGGAAGGAAGCTTGCTGGCCTGTCTTTGGGGAATTGTTTGTAATCTGAAGAAACAATCTGGAGGAGAAAATAGCAACAAACAAGAGCTTTGTAGTTATATTTGAAAACAATGACTTAAGTCTGTTTTTACAGAAACCCAAAAGCTTCTCCTTCGTGAATCTTGTTTGGCATTTTACAGAAGTATGCATTTTCGTGGCTGGAGACCTGTCAGGTTTGCTCTCTCTCTCTCGCTCTGCTGCTTATTTGGCATTGTCACTGTTTTGAAGTGTTCCCCATGGACCCTGCAGCAGCTCCACCGGCATAGTTCCAACCCCACCCTGAGTTTGAGATCATATTTATATGAAAATGTCCTGTAAAATATGGCTACGCTGCCCAAGGGAGTAAGTATCAAAGTTGGCCTTTTCAGCCCCTCAAAACTGTTCTACCATTCAGTTATATCATGGCTGATACGTATGCCTCAAATCAGTTTCCCACCTTTATTCCATATCCCAGCATCCTGACCAATTCAAAGCTGTTGCACTAACTTCATTTGACCCTCAGCATCTAGTCTTTTGGAGGACTGAGTTCCAGTTTTCTGTGCTTTTTGTGTGAAAATCTGCTTCCTACTTTCACTTCTGAGTCGGGCAGACCTAATTTGAAGATGATTCCATCTTGTTCTAGATTCTCCACCAGAGGAAATAGTTTCCTTAGCTGTTTTCCATTCAATCACTTTGCCATTATAAATATCTCAGTTAAAACACCCTTCAACCTTCTAAACTCAAGGAAATACAAGCTAAGTTTATGCCACTTTTTCTCATAATTGAACTCTCTAAACACTGCTTTCCCAGGTGCCATCGAGGCAATTATATCCTTCCGGGTTTATTCTTTAGACTCTGTTCCTAGAGATTGGAGGGTAGCTAATGTAACTCTACTATTTTAAAAAGGCAGGTGTAGAAAAATTATAGGGAATTATAGACCAGTCAGCCTAATGTCAGTAGTGGGGAAATGCTACATTCCATTATAAAAGATTTAATTGCGCTTGGAAAACAGTGGCAGGATCAGACAGAGGCGGCATGGATTTCCGAGAGGGAGATAATGCTTGACAAATCTACTGGAATTCTTTGAGGGTGTAGCTAGTGGAGTTGATGAAGGGGAGCCAATGGATGTGATTTATTTGGGTGGCTATCGACAAGGTCCCACATGAGAGATTAAGAGATTAGTGTGTAAAATTAAAGCACATGCGATTGGGAATAGTGTATTGAGACGGATGAAAGTCATGGATCAGACATGATCATAATGGCAGAGCAGGCTCGAAGGACTGAATGACCTACTCCTATTTTCTATGTATGAAAAACTGGCAGACAAGGAACAGTGTGGGAATAAATGGGTCCAAGTGGCAGGCAGTGACTGGTGAGGTACTGCAGGGATCAATGCTAGGAGCCCAGCTATTCACAATGTATATTCACGATTTAGATGAAGGAACAAGATGTAATATCTCCAGATTTGCAGGTGAAAGAATTGGATGGGAGAGTGAGTTGTGAGGAGGATGCACACTGAGGATTCGGTGTGATTCAGAGTCACAGAGGTTTACACCATGGAAACAGGCCCTTCGGCCCAACTTGTCCATGCTGCCCTTTTTTTTTTAAACCTCTAAGCTAGTGCCAGTTGCCCGCATTTGGCCCATATCTCCCTATACCCATCTTACCCATGTAACTGTTTAAACGCTTTTTAAAAGACAAAATTGTACCTGCCTCTACTACTTCCTCTGGCAGTTGTTCCTGACGCTCACCACCCTCTGTGTGAAAAAATTGGGCAAGTAGAGTGAGTGGTCAGTGCATGACAGATGCAGTATAATGTGGATAAATATGAAGTTATCCACCATTTGGTAGCAAAAACAGGAAAACAGGTATTTATTACCTGAATGGCTATAAATTGAGAGAGGGGAATATGCAACAAGTCCTGGGTGTCCTTGTACACTAGTCGCTGAGGATAACCGTGCAGGTGGTGAAGGCAGCAAATGGTATGTTGGCCTTCATAGCGAGAGGATTAGAGTATAGGAGCAGAGATGTCTTGCTCCGCTTACACAAGACCACACCTGGAATATTGTATGAAGTTTGGTCTCCTTATCTGTGGAGAGAGTGCAGCAAAGGTTTAGCAGACTGATTCCTGGGAAAGCAGGACTGACGTATCAGGAGAGATTGAGTCAGTTAGGATTATATTTGCCAGAATTTAAAAGAATGAGGTGGAGTTTCCTAGAAACCTGTAAAATTCTAACAGAACTATACAGGATAGATGCAGGAAGGATGTTCCCAATGGCAGTCACAGTCTTAGGATACAGGGTAAACTATTTAGGACTGAGATCAGGAGACATTTCTTCATCTGGAGCTTGTGGAATTCTCCACAGAAAGCAGTTGAGGCCAAATCATTGAATGTTTTCAAGAAAGAGTTAGATATAGCTCTTGGGGCCAAATGAATCAGAGGATATAAGGGGGAAAGCAGGACCAGGTTACTGTGTTGGATGATCAGCCATGATCATAATGAACGGCAGAACAGGCCCAAAGGGCCAAATGACCTATTTTCTGTGCGTCCAAAACTGAATCCATTTGTAACTGAATCCATTTGTTACTGATTCAACTCCCTTATTAGGCATTGATGCAGGAACTTGTGGGAGAGAGGAAAGGCTGTGTATACTAACCAATGGTAGCACGAATGTGAACATGAGTCCTCACTCACCTGAAGAAGGGGCTTGGGGCTCCGAAAGCTAGTGCTGCCAAATAAACCTGTTGGACTTTAACCTGGTGTTGTGAGACTTCTTACTATACTAACCGAAACATTGATCAGGAAGCTTAGAAAGTGAGTTATCAAAAATATAGTTTGTGCACTGATATGCCCATTTCATGGCCAGGGGTGAGATGCTTCCCAAATTGGGAGAGGGGAAAACGGTGGTTAATTGGTTCAGGCCATGCCTGCACATTGTAAATTGATTTGCAGACTGTATTTGATACAGGTTGTGTCCTAGCCCAGCAGGGGGGCTTTTAAAACCTTTCTAACTTGCTGTTCCTTCTTTTAATTTAGTTTTAAGACTCATCCAAATTGCAAGTGCCATAAGAAAAGGATGTTTATGGGATTGTTTCCAAACCCCTTAATGGTCCCACCCCTCCCTATCTCTGTAATCTCCATCAGTCCTACAAAGATATCTATGATCCTTCAATTCTGGCCTCTTTTGAATCTATGGTTTAATTCCCCCACTGGCAGCTGTGCCTTCAGCTGCCAAAGCACTGGAATTCCCACCCTACATCTCTCTGCCTGGCTACCTCTCCTCCTTTGGGATTCTCCTTCAATTGTACCTCTTTGACCAAGTCTTTGATCTCCTGCCCTATTATCACTTCGTGACTCTGTGTGATTTTGTTTGATAACATTTCTGTGAAGCACCTTGGACCATTTTACTCCATTAAAGTTGCTGTATAAATGCAAACTTGTATTGTTGGCTTTACTAATGTTACATTTAAATCAAGCAATCGAAGATCTAAGTGAGTGCAAAATTGCCATAATGTTTGTGAAATGTTATACTGACCATTTGTATGAATGTGTTCTTATTAAATGACTGGAACTGTTGATGACTTTCAGACCTGCAGGGTTAATCATTCTATAAAGACTTTCATGACATTGAAACGGTTTACAGTGTACAAACTCGAGCAATAAAGCAGGGAATTGTTGGCAGTGGTACCAGCTGCAATGACTAAGCAGCTAATAATGACAATATCAACATGAGGTGTGAAGTAAACCGCACACTTGTGATTTGTACAGATGAAGAGGGGACCCACCTGCAGTTTAAGAACAGTTGCTAGTTCTGTAAGAAGAAAAATATAATGGATAAATATTAGGAAAAAAATGGGGAGAACAACATCAGGAAGCCCTGTTAACTCATGTCTAATGTGGTTTCAGTGGAGGGAGTAAAACTGCAAAGAGTGGGGTGGGAGAGAACAGCACTTCTCCAGTGAAGAGCACACTTGCAGGAAATGTGAAGGATAACCTAACCCTCCTGATTTTTTTGGCCCAAATCCAAGCATTTAATTTGTTTTGAGTTGGATCCCAGAAAACAGCCTCCTCTGACCTTGTGGGCCTGTCTGGCCTCGTGGGCCTGTCTGGCCTCGTAGGCCTGTCTGGCTGAGGGTACTTTTACAAGTCAGTGCCGGGAGAAAAAATAGCCTCTGTTCCTTTCTGTTTGATCCACACTTTCTCAATTGTGTTTATCTCTCGTTCCCCTTGATCAGTTTTGTTGCTTCACTGAATTTCTTTTACTTAGTATTTTTCACTTCTGTTTTTGAAAATTGCCTCTTTTGTTTTTATTTCTTTTCCTTGTGACCTCCTCTATCACTGTTTGCTCATTCATCCTTCAAGTTTATTTTGCTCGATGTCTCACCTATTTCTCTGACTTGACATTTCCATTACACTCACTCGCTGCTTCCTTCACCTGTTTTGTTTCCATAATCTCCTCCTTTATCCATCTTGGCTATTCACTTGTATGCTCCCTCTTTTATTTCTCATCCACTTGCATGTTTCATCATCACTTCTGTTTGTTCCTTGCAGACCCTTTCACTTCCCCTTTTTTCTTAATAATAGCAAAATACTGCGAATGCTGGGAATCTGAAATAGAGACAGTGTTGGAAATACTCAGCGGGTCTGGCAGCATCTATAGGGTTAACGTTTTGAGTCCAACATCTTCAGAGCTGGTTGGACAGAATCAGAAAGTTAACTCAGTTTCTCTCTCCAGATGCTGCCAGACCTCTGAATTTTTCCAGCATTTCTTGTTTTTAATCCCCTTCTTCTCTTTCCTAACTGGTTCACCTTTTGCCCCTTTTAGTCTCTGCAACACTTGCATAGATTAGTGGGAAAGGAATGAGTATCTACTCGACAGAAACCCCAGAGAGGAGGTGGAGGCTGATTTAAAGGAATTGCTGAAAGGGGGGCAGTCAAAACATTGGAAAAGGCAGAGAACAGCAAGTTTAAAAAGAGTAGCTGTTCTGCTCAGCAGTAGAAAGGAACTTGAGAAGATGTAAGCCGTTTGGAAACCACTGACTTCAGAAAAAATGAAATTTGAAAAGCAGAAGTTTTTGTTTATTTCCATTGACTTTTACGAAGTCAATTTAATAAAATTTGAGAAATGTAAAATTCACTGTCAACCATTTTTACATTATGACACGGTGCCATAATGACCATCCAGGTGTGGAGAAAGCAGTTAAACCAACATTTTATTCCAGGCTTTTAAACCTCTACGACACACTGAAATATTGAGTTGTCTGCTCTGCACAGAGGAATCATAGCACTGTGTTTGATGTCATGTAATGTGAGGGTCTTGTGTCCCACTCCTCCTACCCCAGCCTCCTAAATTACTTTCTCTAAAATTCAGAGGAATGTTAGTTTAGTAAATAGTCCACCCATCAAAAATAAACTATTTTGGCTCATAGTTGCAATGTGACTTTTGTTGCCTGGATGCAATATGGGGGGGGCATTTCCTCAGCTAATGGAGGATAGGGCCATTAGTAAGTTTATTGGTGTGAATAGTCGTAAGAATAGTCAGAGTAAAAAGCAGGTTCTTCCACAAAATATACAGATATCTCCATGTTATGTGATGGAACTCCCGACTAAGGTTTTGTTTCTCTAGCAATTGGTTTTGTTAGGTTCTTTTGTTTGTTGCACCTTTCCTTTGTTACTCAGTATTTTTTACTGTTTCTCCACAGTCCCTTTCTTTTCTGTTCAACCTTTCTAGTTCCCATTCTTCCTGGTGATACAAGAACAGTTTCTATCCTGTAAAGCAACATAATTTAATTTTTGGAAAAATAAATCCATCTATTATTTTAAGTTGATTTGTCCCCTTGTCATAATGCGAGGGGGTTTGTGAAACCTAGCACCAGGCCTTTGCCAGTGATACTCTGAATAAAGTGCACAAGAGTGGCTTCTGATAACTTCACTTTCTCCCTCGTGCTCCTGCCCCTACCCCAGAATGAGGAATTCCTGACCTCCCAATATAAGTCATGATGTGGAGATGCCGGCGTTGGACTGGGGTAAACACAGTAAGAAGTTTAACAACACCAGGTTAAAGTCCAACAGGTTTATTTGGTAGCAAAAGCTTTTGCTACCAAATAAACCTGTTGGACTTTAACCTGGTGTTGTTAAACTTCTTACTGTGTCTCCCAATATAACCCAGCTAGAATTTGGGAATTCACATAGCAGGCAGGGACACTGTAACCAAATTCTCTGACACAACACACTGAAAGAATTGCATATCTACATTCTATCCACAATCCCCACCTGATATTAAAATTCCTTTATCTTGCTGCTTCTTGAACACAGATTCGCAAAGTTATATTATACTGTAGTGCAGGAAATATATTTTCAATGCATCCATCTGGGCAGTATCTTGCAGTAAGTGTTCAGAAATCAGTTAACATGAATTGGAATATAATGTTACGTCACATTTGTAATATAGTTAGTTTGTCTGGAGGCCTGGTGAGACTTCATACAACATGTTCCTAAAGATTTTTATTTATCAATGTGAGATTCCCAGGCAGCCCTGACTTGTAAGCTATTGTATAATGTCAGGACTTTGCATGCAGCTGTTCAAAGTACAATGTGATGTCCTTGTCATTGTGCACTTTGTACAAAATCTTTTACTGACTAACCAAATTTGCAATGCGAGTTCTCAGTTGTCCTCAGCCTTGCATGCTGCAGCTAACTGGCAGCAATCTTTCTCTTCTCCCAAGGTGTGTGACTGAGATACAGAAAGCAGCCTAGGTTTCCTGATTCCGGGCACATAAGGTTGCGATTTATTTAGACTCATTCCTAGGTTTGTAAATTATGGAAACCCTCAGCAGAGTAAAACTAATTCTAAAGGTGCAAATGTCACATTTTAGTTGCCAATGTGTGGTATAACTAAACATCCTACATTACACACTAACCTACTGTCTTCATCTTGTTGTCATTTTCTGGACAGATTCATCTTTTTATAGGATTTTTTTAACCTCTCTTTCCATCTTTGGTACATCTTGATGACTCTTGGAAGGTTCTAAGTCCACCTTAAAATTAGGGCTAAGTGAATTATAAGTGAACTGAGCTGTCCACCACTTGCTTTTGGCATATTTCTCATATTCAGACATGGTCAGTTAGCTGACAGAAGTGAGAATCCTCATGAGGTGCGAGTGTAAGTTATGAGCAGGGTTTATTAGGTGGTTTGACAAAGTGCCACATAAAAGACTGATCCAGAAGATGAGATCGCCGGGGATTGGGGATAGAGTACTAGATTGGATTGAGGATTGGCTGACTGCCAGAAAGCAGAGGGTCGTGACAAATGGGTCCTTCTCTGGCTGGCGAAATGTAACTAGCAGAGTGCTGTAGGTCAGTCCTCGGACCTCAACTGTTTACAATCCATATAAATGATCAGCAAGCAGGGACAGTGTGTAACAGCAAAATTTGAGGATGATACTAAAATAGGTTAGGGTTAGGCAGGCAGTGAAGAGTAGATAAAGATTTTACAGGTGGATGTAGATAGGCTAAGAGAATGGGCCAAAATTGGCAGATGGAGTTTAATGTGGGTAAATGTGAGGTTGTCCATTTTGGCCAAAAAAATAGAAAGGCAAATTATTACCTAAATGGAAAGCAGATTCAAAATGTGTCCAGGCAGAGGGATCCGGTTATCATTGATCATGAATTGCAGAAAGTCAGTATGTAGATGCAGCATGTCAGAAACAAAAGGCACATGGAATGTTGGCATTTATTGCAAAAGGACTGAAGTATAAAAGTAGAGAAGTGTTGTTGCAATTGAATAGGGTGTTGATGAGACCACATCTGGAAATTGTGTCCAGTTTTGGTCTCCTTATTTGAGGAAGGGTGTGGTGGCATTGGAGGCAGTTCAGAGGAGGCTCACCAGATTGATTCTGGGGAAGAAGCGGTTGACGTATGAGGAGAGATTAAACAGTTTGGGCTTGTACTTGCTGGAATTTGAAAGGATGAGGGGGGATCTGATCGAGGTATATAACATTTTAAAAAGGGATTGATAAAGTAAATGTAGACCAAATGTTTCTTCTTATGGAGCAATCTAGAACAAGAGGTCACAGGTATGGGTTAAGAGGCGGTAGATTTAAAACTGAGATGAGGAGGAACTATTTCTCGCAGAGGGGGATGAATTTGTGGAACTCGCTGCCCCAGAGCGCGGTGGAGTCTGAATCATTGAATGGTTTCAAGAAGGAGATAGATATTCTACTGATTTTTTTTTAAAAAGGGACAAGGGATATGAGTGGGGAGGTGGATTTGAGAGCAGGGAGAGATCAGCCATGATCTGATTGAATGGAAGAGCAGGCTTGAAGGGCTGAATTTGCCGACTTCTGCTCCTAATTCCTATGTTCTTCCTGGAGCTGTAACATTTCTGAATCTAAACACTTTAGTTAAAAAAATTGCCGTTGCACTAATGAGTTGTACAAGCTCTAATCCAAAGCATTACACACTGGCTTGCAAGTATGACTTGTATCAGGAGGAATAGAAACCATAGAAACCCTACAGTGCAGAAGGAGGCCATTCGGCCCATCGAGTCTGCACCGACCACAATCCCACCCAGGCCCTACCCCCACATATTTTACCCACTAATCCCTCTAACCTACGCATCCCAGGACTCTAAGGGGCAATTTTTTTAACCTGGCCAATCAACCTAACCCGCACATCTTTGGACTGTGGGAGGAAACCAGAGCACCCGGAGGAAACCCACGCAGACACCAGGAGAATGTGCAAACTCCACACAGACAGTGACCCGAGCCGGGAATCGAACCCGGGACCCTGGAGCTGTGAAGCAGCAGTGCTAACCACTGTGCTACCGTGCCGCCCAATGTGGAGGCTTTGCAGAGGGCACAGAAAAGATTTACCAGGGTGTTGCCTGGTATGGAGGGCATTAGCTATGAGGACAGATTGGAGAAACTTGGTTTGTTCTCAGTGGAACGACAGGGGCGACCTGATAGAAGTCTACAAGATTATGAGGGACCTGGACAGAATGGGTAGTCAGAAGCTTTTTCCCAGGGTGGAAGAGTCAATTACTAGGGGGCATAGGTTTAAGGTGCGAGAGGCAAGGTTTCAAGGAGATGTACGAGACGAGTTTTTTTTACACAGAGGATGGTGAGTGCCTGGAACTCGCTGCTGGGGGAGGTAGTGAAAGCAGATATGATGGTGACTTCTACGGGGCGTCTGGAAAATACATGAATAGGATGGGAATAGAGGGATACGGTCCCGGGAAGGGTAGGGGGCTTTAGTTCAATCGGGCAGCATGGTCGGTGCAGGCTTGGAGAGCCGAAGGGCCTGTTCCTGTGCTGTAATTTTCTTTGTTCTTGAATGTATTGTTTGCGATGATGGGTATCAAGAGAGGTGGGTAGGATTGCACTTGTGAAATACAGTGCAAACACAGCTGCATATGGCAGTGTTAGTGTGCAAAGAGCGTTTTGAACAATTTCAGAAGCAATTTGTGTGTGCATATTTGGGAGCAAACACCACTTACAATGTGAAATAGATAACAGTAGCTTAAAGTTAGTAACTTCTACAACCCAGAAGTGGCAGATCAGCAGCTACAAACTAACAGTCCATCCTATCTGGAAATAGGACAATTTTCTCCAAGGTTACTTATGGTGTTTGTGTTTCTGACTTCATTACACATGAACCATGATGTTCACAAGATGCATTTTATTCCTTGAACTTGCTGTCAAAGCTCCCCTTCAGATCAGTAAGTGCTGAGATGTGATATCTCAAGGAGTCTGTCTGCATGTTCGTACTCCTTCACATGTGACTATGTCCTTTTCCAGCAATGTAGATGGAAACTGCCCAGTTTAGCTGCAAGTCATAGTCTGATTGTAACACGGTAGATCTTGTTTTGAAATGACTGAGTATAAGTGTATTCTGCTTAGAAGTATTGTTTCTTTCAGGCTCACCAGCAGAGCAGAAAGGCGGAGCGTATGCTAGCAGCAGGAAGGTATGCTGAAGCAATTGATTCTCATGGGAAGGCTGCAGGTTGGTGAATCTTTTTGGACTATAAACCAAAACTTTAGTTCTTTCTGGCACCTTGGAGCATTTTTAAATTTAATTGCAAGGTTTATTTATAGTTCTAATAATTTGATCCTATTGCAGTGTCTATGGTTTTGCTTGGGCTCAGAATCTCTGCTTACATTGTAGACTTGGTTGTTATTCCTAGTCTAGTTACTTCTAACAAAGGAATCATACGACAGCAACTTCCATTTATACGATGCTTTTAATGTGGTAGCAGTCCCAAGGTTACTTTACAGGAGCATTATCAAACTAAGCTTGACCCCAGCCACACAAGGAGAGATGATAACAGACTTGGTCAAAAGGGTAGGTCGTAAATTAGAGGAGAGTGACAGAGAGGCTAAAGGAGAAATCTCCCGAGCTTTGCCCCCATTGGCAGTTGAAGGTGATGGAATGATTAACACTGGGAATTTACAAAAGGCCAGAATTAGAGGAGTGCAGACATCCTGGGGGATTGTAGGGCTGGGAGAAGTTTCTGACATGGGAACGTCAAGGCATGGTCTTGGGATACGAGGCTGATCGTTTAGGACCGAGATATGGAAACATTTCTTCACTCAGTGTTCTGAATCTTTGGAATTGTCTACCCGAGGAGTGGGTTATATATATTGAATACATTTAAGGTTGGAATAAACCGTATTTTGGTGAGTGGGGAATTAAGGGATATGGAGAGCGGGCAGGAAAGTGTGAAAAATAACCATTATTTTATTGAATGGCATGGTAGATTTGAGGGACTGGATGGTCTACTCCTGCACCTGTTTCTTAGATTCTTATAAAGCCATGAAAGGATTTGAAGATGAGGGTGGGTGATGAGTGAGTAGTTCAGGCACAGACAGCAGAGATTTTGAGTTCAAGCTTGTGTAGAGCAGAGGAGTGGAGGCTGAGTAGCAGAGCTCTAGAATAGTTAAATTTAGAAATAACATACATACAGTGCAAAAGAAGGCCATTCATCTTATCATGCCCATGCCAGCTCTTTGAAAGTATGCTCCAATTCGTCCCACTGCCTTCCTCTTTTCCCCATAACCCTGTTGCACAGTGGTATAGTGGCTAACACTGCTGCCTCTCAGTGCCAGGGACCTGGATTCCAATCCGAGCTTGGGTGACTGTATGTGTGGAGTCTGCACATTCTCCCCATGCCTGCATGGGTTTCTTCCACAGTCTGAAAGACGTGCCGGTTAGGTGCACTGGCCATGCTAAATTCTCCCTCAGTGTATCCGAACCAGCGCCGGAGTGTGGCGACTAGGGGACTTTCACTGGAGCTTCATTGTAGTGTTAATGTAACCCTACTTGTGACTAATAAAATAAACTTTAGCATAACTGTAGGTTTCTCATTTTCAAACATTTATACAGTTCCCTTTTGAAAGGTACTGTTGAATCTGATTCCAGCGCCATTTTTGTTTGTGCATTCTACATCATAGTAAGAGTTTTAACAACACCAGGTTAAAGTCCAGTGGAAATTTCCACTCCATCTGATGAAGGAGCAGGGCTCCAAAAGCTAATGGCATTTGCTACCAAATAAACCTGTTGGACTTTAACCTGGTGTTGTTAAAACTCTTACTGTGTTTACCCCAGTCCAACGCCGGCATCTCCACATCATTCTACATCATGACATTCAATTCTGCTGTGGAAACAGTGAAGAGGGTAATAACAGACTTCAGAAGACTGGCGAAATGGGTAGATATATAACAGATCAAATTAATATAGAAAAATATAAATGGTTGCATCTCTTTATTTCTTTATCAAATGTGTTTTCTTAATATTTCTCTGCATTAAATTTTATCTGCCAAGTGTCTGCATAATCCACCAGTCTACCACATCTTTCTGATGTCTGTTATTATTGTTTCTATTTATTACCTAATCATTACATTTCATAGTTGTGTCATTTGCAAGTTTTGAAATTTTGCCCTGTATATATTCATTAATATACATTAGAAAGTGATCCTAATCCCAGCTCCTGCAGAGAGGATTACTGTATACTTCCCTCCTGTCTACAGAACAGCCAGTCACTTCTACTTGCTGCTTTTCATCCTTCAGCTAATTTAAAATCCATGCTGCTACTCACACTTCAATCCTATGGACTTCAATTTTGCGAATAAGATTATGTGGTACTTCATAAACTTTCAAATGATGTTTGATAAACAGAACACCGGCCACACTACCCTCATCAACCCTCTCTGATACTTCATCAAGGTTCTCAATCAAGTTTGCTACATTTTGTTTTTACAGATGCCGGCTGATGTACCCTTACTTCCCCACTTGTTTTTGATGGCATCCAATGAAAGTTTCTGTTACTAAAAATAGAAATAAGTAAACTCAGTTTCATTTTTTGAGCATTTGTAGAACAAGGCTATCTTATTATTTAAATCTAGGGCTGTGGCAGGTTAACTTAAATGAGAGTGCAAATGATCCCCAGTAGAAGTTTAGATGGAACCAAGTACAGGTAGTCACGTACAACGTACCCTCTTTTTTGTTTGGAATGCATGGGACCTTTACTATTTTTTTGCACGGCAACTTAAAAAGCCCAGTTTGCGTGTAGTCTGGGTGGAAGCTTTCGGGTTGCTGCTTACAGGGAATATTAGAGGTGAATGACTAGTAAGGGGAGTAGGTGAGGCTAAGTTTATCAGAAATTGAAGAATACCCAATTGGATAAATATTTATTGAAGTTTCGGTGAGGTGCAATGGGATGTGATGTTTCATAACACTAGGACTGGCTGGTAAGATTTCTGATCTTTCACAGTCTTCATGCTTATCCTATCGCTTTGTGCCTGCAGAATTAATTTTTTAACAAGTGCAGTATTGCCTCATGTATATGTCTCTGATTACTTTTAAGCTCTAATAACATTCAACCGCTTTACAAATCTTGGGATCCGATGTACAAAATGTTGAGATGTCTGGGAGCGTTTGAGATTAGCAAGGACCTTGGCGTTTGTCACAGACAACAATGATAACACTAACCTACAAAGGTTCAATGCAGCAGTGCTAACTATTAAAAACAAGTCACTAACCATGCATTGTAATCAAAATAGTTCTAATGTTTCCTTGGCTGTATATAAATAACACAGGCTGGATTGATAAGTAACCTTTCCAGTTGAGTATAATGAGCATGGTGCTCTATGGCATTCCCACTTTATTTCAGAACTAAGAAAGGGTTTGTATAATTTTTACCATTGTTAAAATTCTTTATATTCCCATCTTTTGTTCATGTCCAGCAACTCCATTTCTTTGTTTCTCATGCCCTCAGAGAGAGCAAGGTGTCTTGCACATTTTTAGATGGAATATAATGTGGGAAAAGCAAAGTTATCCACTTTGGTAGGAAAAACAAATGCGGAGTATCTTGTAACACTGTCGCCTGCCAACACAATATGGCCACCAACACCTGTTGGTACACATGCACCTGTTCATACGTGTGCAGAAAACCTAAAGCCAATTCTTGCTGCCAGTGGAAAACAGATGTACAAATTTAAATTGCCATTCCAAATTTGAAGTTAGCCAAAACCTGATGTATATATTGAGTAGTCTCATTGGCCGGAATTTTACCATCCCGCCCGTCACGGGAATTAGAGGGGGCGAGGTACGGACCATGGAAATGTCTGTTGGCCTTGAGCAGGATTTTACGGTTTCAGGAAGAGCGAGGCCATAAAATCCCACCCGTTGTTTTTTTTTTAAATTGGTGCAGACGTTTTGTGTTCCTAACTCGGGCCTATTGGATCATCCAGATATTAGACATCAAGGAAAAATTGGGTGAGGGGGTCGCTTCCCCATAAGGGAGCCAGCTAATTTCCCAATCCATTTTTAATCCTTGTGGCTGTCGAGGTATTTCAGTAGCTTCAGAAGCAGGAACGTGGAAATCTGCTCTATTGCATGTTAAAGGGAGGTTGAAATCTCCAGCCTCTATGTACATGCTCACTTGTTTGAAATAGGTGCCTTCCATAAAATAAGATAAAGCTAAAGAAAAATTGCCTTGATTAAAATGGGTATTTATTTTGCCCTGAAAAAAATAACCCTGTCCTGTTCCAAAATCCTAAATAAAAAGAAACTCTTTTGGCCTCCTTGTCCAAGGAATGATGTACTTGCCATGGAGGGGATGCAACAAAGGTTGACCAGATTGATTCCCAGGTTGGTGGGATTAACCTTTGAGGAGATATTGAGGAGACTGAGCCTTCATTCCCTAGAGTTCAGAGAATGAGAGGTGATCTCACTGAAACGTACAAAATTCTTTACAGGACTTGGCAGTGTAGATGTAGGAAGGGTGTTTTCCCTTACTGGGGGTGACGAGGGGGTGCGGTGGTGTTCTGGAACCAGGGGACTCAGAATAAGGGATGAGCCATTTAGGACAGAGATGAAGAATTTCTTCACTCAGGAGTTAGTAAATCTTTGGAATTTTCTATCCTAGAGGGCTGGGGGAAGGGGGGTGCTCAGTCATTGAGTATGTTCAAGACAGATTCCTAGATATTAAAGGCATCAGGGGAACAGGGATAGTGCAGGAAAATGGCGTTGAGGTAGATGATCAGCCATGATCTAGTTGAATGGCAGAGTAGACTTGAGGGGCCGAATGGCCTCCTTTTTCCTATGTTCCTCCCCAAAAAAGGCAGTAATTAATTCACAGCCTAAAATGTGCTGGTGCCAATGTTGAGTTGTGTTCCAGCTGGAAACATACTCTTGGATTTAGGGAATATTTATAAAGCATTGTATGATCACTTTCTTGGTTTGTACCTTGTACTGAAACCCTTGTGTAAACCATGTTGGTTTGGTTTTGATTTGATTTATTATGGTCACATATATTAGTATACAGTGAAAAGTATTGTTTCTTGCGCGCTAAACAGACAAAACACACTGTACATAAGGATGGAAAGGAGAGAGTGCAGAATGTTACAGTCACAGCTGGGTTGTAGAGAAAGATCAACTTAATGTGAGGTAGGCCCACTCAAAAGTCTGATGGCAGCAAGGAAGAAGCTGTTTTTGAGTTGGTTGGTACGTGTCCTCAGACTTCTGTATCTTTTTCCCGATGGAAGAAGGTGGAAGAGAGAATGTCTGGGGTGCGTGGGGCACTTGATTATCCTGGCTCCTTTTCCGAGGCAATGGGAAATGTAGACAATGTCAATGGATGGGAGGCTGGTTTGAGTGATGGACTGGGCTACGTTCACAGCCCTTTGTAGTTTGTTGTGGTCTTGGACAGAGCAGGAGCCATACCAAACTGTGATTCAACCAGAAAGAATGCTTTCTATGGGGCATCTGTGGTGAGAGTCATAGCGGACATGCCAAATTTCCTTAGTCTTCTGAGAAAGTAGGGGCATCAGTGGTCTTTCTTAACTATAGCGTCCGCATGGAGGGACCACGGCAGTTATTTGTGATCTGGACACCTAGAAACTTGAAGCTCTCAACCGTTTCTACTTCGTCCCCATAGATGTAGACAGGGGCATGTCCTCCACTAAGCTTCCTGAAGTCGATGACCATCTCCTTCGTTTTGTTAACATTGAGGGAGAGATTATTGTCGTGGCACCAGTTCACCAGATTCTCTATCTCATTCCTGTACTGTGTCTCGTCATTGTTTGAGATCCGACCCACAACGGTGGTGTCATCAGCAAACTTGAAAGTTTATTCGGAGGGGAATTTAGCCATACAGTCAGAGGTGTATAAGGAGTATAGTAAGGAACTGAGGACAGAGTCTTGTGGAGCACTGGTGTTGAGGATGATCATGGGGGAGGTCTTGTTGCCTATCTTTACTGACTGCGGCCTATGGGTTAGGAACTCTAGGATCCAGTTGCAGAGGGAGAAGCCGAGCCCCAGGCCACGAAGTTTGGAGATGAGTCTTGTAGGAATAAAGGTGTTAAAGGCTGAGCTGTAGTCTGACATAGGTGCCTTTGTTATCTAGGTGTTCCAGAGTTGAGTGCAGGGCCAGGGAGATGGCGTCTGCTGTGGACTTGTTGCCCAATGTTAGCTACAAGTCCGATGGAGTCACGTGGTCAAATACTTGTTATCCAGTCTGTGGGTGAACTTTAACCCTTATGTCCATTTGTTGTTGTATGTGAGTGTTCATTGATGTGAATGATTGGTAAATGTTTAAATATGCATGTGAATTATGTTGCCCTCGAGTGTGTGTGTATTAAGATAGTTTCTACTGAGAGTCATGCATGTGGATAGGACACAATTTCCATAATCAAACCTGTGGTCAGTCAATGATTTCAGTTGGACAACACAGCAATTTAATTGTTCAATTTGGGAATGCCTTCGAAAGGTTCTCGCTACTGTTATCTGTAAATTCCTGTTGCGGTTTTAAATCCTGTGCTGTTGCTTTATAAAGTGTGCTTTATAAAGTGTGGTCCACTGTCACTTGATAAAGGGATGTATGATCCACTGACTTTGTGTTACTTCTTTCCATACAGATCATCTTGGAGAAGCGATGAAACTAACACAGTCAGAACAGGTACGTAAGGCAACCTGCACCATTCACTCACATTTTGTTACATTGTACAGCACTGAATCTAGGGAAGTAACTACTTGGGTCAGCCTACGCTGTACTGATCCAATATTAGTTGTGTTCATTATAGCGCTCCAATATACTGTGTGACTGCAGTTCAGAGGGAATCTTCAACTGTTTCCTTTCCTAGTTCTGGTCTCTCTTCAACTGCAGGGACTTTGCTTTGGCTGGAATACAATTGCCCAGATGCTTACACCCCTTTGATATCTCCTACACATGACTATTTTCCATGTGTGAGCCAAGGCAATGAGTGGTTGACAGGCTGTTTAATTTGGACACATCACAACAAGAGCTTATTATAGAGTTCTCATTATATATGCACTGGCAAGAGACATTCAGTGGAACTCAGGCAAGGCCCTGAGCCAATTATCCCCATTTTCCCTTCAAGAAGAACAGGATTGGAATTGGATGACCAATAGTGTATTGTCTATAGCATTGCACTGGAATCCTTCAGGTATTTTTACGCAGTGGTTGAATTTCTAAAAATGCTTTTGGCATTGATCTTCTGCATCGTGTAAGAAAGAAAACTGCGGCCAAGTTGGCTCAGACTGCTCTGGTGTGTTCTTTGCAGCCACATCAAGAACAGCCTAGCACTGACGTGGATGGTGCTTCACTGCATACGTTTCTTGGCTGGAATTGATGTGTTGTGGAAAAAGCAGGAGCAAGTAATACCTTTTTGAATTAAATTTTGTATTCTCGTTAAATTGAGTTCACAATTGTGATTTCATCACATATGGATGTCAGTTACCCAAACAATTCACCTGAGGATTTAAGGTACTGCAGCTGCCAGTGTGCACATACCCATGCACGGGTCTGTCTGTGCATGTGCATTTGCGTGTGTCTGCACCTGCGGGCATGTGTGAGCGCACGGGTGTGTGCGTGTGAGACATATTTCTTCTTGATCTATTGTTGGACCTAGAATCAGTGCTGCCCAGATGGCCAAAGCTGGGTCAGAATTGGGCCTGGTTTCAGTCCGTTTACTAAGTTGCCAGAGCCTCCACATGCAGCTCACGAGAGAGAGAATTTCAGCCTGTCTGTGTCCTGGGCGGCCTGCCCTAGGCTGAAGTCTAGTGAGAGGGCCAATGGTGGCAGCTGTGGCCATTAGGAATGTGCAGTGGCCGGGTGGAGCAATTCTCCCAGCTACACTTTACCTTTTAGTTGACCCTTTGCCAAGTTACATTCCAGTTGGAAAACCCAAGGGGGTTAGATCCAGTATTTTCCCCAGTCAGGGCAATCCCAATTTCCCTGAAGGATCCTTAACCTGGTATTGGGCCTGTTTTAGATGGCCATTTCCAAATTCTGAGATCACCCGAAGACAGTTATTTATTGGAATGTTTTTTAGACAAACAAAGTTCTTTATTACCCCCATTTTCACCTAGAAAACAGGCGTAAAGGTGACCAATTTCTGTGGATCATTGGTTCTAAGCTGAAGCATTATAGCTTTAGAATCTCATTGCGACCTAATGGTGTGTGCTGGGAAAGTTTTCCATGTCCCCACACATCGATGATGCCTGCTTGAAGTGATGGGTTTTTGAGGAAATGTTCATCTGATTCCTTTTCCTCGTGCTTTTAAAATCTTTATTTAACTTTTTGTACTTTGGAGTCCTTCCACTCTGGACATGATCACTTGGTGCAGTAATCCATTTCCACAGTGACACCAGTATTCGGTCCCGGAAAACCAACTCTGCTGTAAGATGCACTTTGTCAATGACTCGGATTATTGCTCTGCAGCTTTAATTTCCCCTCTGGCTCCAGAGGGCGGTGTACTCACAGCTAAAGTCCAGTGAAGAAAACAGTCTCTTCCCAATTTTGTGTATTTGGATCCCATGTCCAGTATAACAATCAACCAACATTCGTAATTTATTTACAAGTAGGCTTACATTAACACTGCAATGAAGTTACTGTGAAAATCCCCTAGTCGTCACACTCCGGCGCCTGTTCGGGTACACTGAGGGAGAATTTAGCACGGCCAATGCACCCTAACCAGCACGTCTTTCCGACTGTGGGAGGAAACCGGAGCACCCTGAGGAAACCCACACAGACACGGGGAGAATGTGCAAATTCCACACAGACAGGGACCAAAGCTGGGAGTCGAACCCGGGTCCCTGGTGCTGTGAGGCAGCAGTGCTAACCACTGTGCCACCTATACAAGAGTCGACAAAGCAAACAATCAGTAGTATCTGCCGTGTACTCAATTTCCAGAATTAACAAGCAAACTGTAATTGAGCGCGATGGTAAACAGAGCCACAAATTTCTCAGCAGCCCAGCCGTGTGTCAGTAATCACAGAGTCGCGAAAATCCTTGTCTTCCTCATGAGGGATTCCCTTCCTTCTCCTTTGAGAATTTAGCTTCTGTTTCCCTTCCACAGCAGCTCCAACTCGGCCTGGGAGCCCACATGCGTCTGCTTGCTGTCAGGCAACAGGGCTCCTGCTCAAACTGCCCCAATGACTGTCACTGTCCAGTCACTTCATCATTTTGTGCAAAACTGCATCTTGGTATTTGCCAGGCTGCACTCTGGAGTCTGTACTCAGGAACAGTTCCTGATCTCCAGCTGCACTGCCACCACTTACTGCTGCCAGCCATCTTCAGCCTCACGTTCCTATGGCGGCTGCGAGATTCACACTCGCCTTCTGCCGGTCTAATTTTCAGGACCTAAACCCCATCCACCTGAGCAACTGTTTGTCCCATTGTGCTGGAGCCCCATGCATATCAGGAGTTGTAGTCCTTGGCTTCAACTAATAGAGTAAATTTAGAAATACAGATTCCTTCACAGCATGTGGCAGATCATGTGGAATGACCTTTGCATTCTGCTGCCTCTCTACAGGGCAATAAATACCATGCCATTGAGTAGTAAAGTGTTCAGACTAAAAGTTGTGGCTAACAGTAATCGGATTATTTATAGACTGAGCAATACAGCCTAACACAACATTACAGGTAGTACTGTCCTTCAAACATTAAGTCCAGGGAAGTTGTGTTGTACCCGTCTCCAAATGAAGCTTTTTACAGATTGATCACCCAATGAACTTTTGGATGAAAATAGCATTTTTAGACTTTTATGATACAAAGTTTAAGTTAAATAATGTCCATTTCTAATCCATGGAGTAAAGATCTTGGGCAAGAAGGGGAGGTTATAGGGGGTGCCACAGTTTTTGTACCATTTCTAGATTTCCGAATGTACTATCACATCACTGGATATTAGAAATGTTTTTAGAATGCACCACAGTGCAACACGCCATCTAGTCCCACGTATGCCAAGGGAATAATGCACATTTGTCTTTGAATGGCAGCACCTGCTTTGCCAGTTTTCCAAATCAAAGTACCATTTTAACTTTCGATACTGGCAAACATTGGATCAGAAATCTGCCTCTGTTACAGATGTGGCCCAGGTAAACAATACATTATATCTTACAGATCCTCTCCACTTGTTAGAACCACAGCTTATTTAGAGTCATAAAGATGTACAGCATGGAAACAGGCCCTTCGGCCCAACTCGTCCATGTCGACCAGCTTTCCTAAACTGAACTAGTTCCATTTGCCTGTGTTTGGCCCGTATCCCTCTAAACCTTTCCCATCCATGCACCTGTCCAAATGCCTTTTAAATGTTGTAATTGTACCCGCCTCTACCACCTCCTCTGGCAGCTCATTCCAAATCGCACCACCCTCTGTGTGAAAAAGTTGCCCCTCGGGTCCCTTTTAAATCTTTCCCGTCTCACCTTCAACCTATGCTGTCTAGTTTTGGATTCTCCTACCCTGGGGAAAAGAGCTTGGCTATTCACTTATCTGTACCCCTCATGATGTTGTAAACCTCAATAAAGTCACCGCCTCATCCTCCTACGCTCCAGGGAAAAAAATCCCAGCCTATCCAGCCTCTCCTTATAATTCAAGCTTTGAGAATATTTTCCTGCTGCTGATATCTGTAAGTTCTTCCCCAATAGCAATTACAAATTCCGTGAAGTAGCTCTGGGTCCCCAGAGTTTACTGGATTCCAGGGCGTATATTTAACAATCCCACCAACCAGTTTTCAGGGTAAAACAACAGTTTTATTTAGACGTAAACTTATAAATGACATTTACAAGTTGTTCTGGATGCTGCATACATAAATTCGGGAAATCTGCCACTTATTCACGTGCCAACAGTAGCCATCTGGAATGTGCCAGAGTCTATCATGGGTTGTGAGTACCCAGTTGTTAAGGAGGTTTAATTCCCATTGTCATGTACCTGCTTGAACAGTAGTGTGACCCAGGGCTGTGTCAATGAAACTCCCTTGCCTGCTCGACCCAGGTACTCATGTCCTTTGCACAAGTTTATGTTCAATCTCACAAAAGGAAGACAAAGTTAATGTTACCAAATTCAGATGGAGTTTGGTTTGAGACACAAGCCAGCCTTATTCCAAGAAAAAGTGGCAGTTACAGGACAATAGAAGTGATCAGAGCTCAGTCGCTACAGCTTGCACTCGGATAATAAAACAAAACAACGCCCTTCCTGTTGGGTCATCTTACCTGAACAGAACAGTCTCCCTGTGTTCCATTGTCCAGTCACAGGGCAGAATAATTGTCACTTTGTAGTCTTCTGGTTCCTGATTGTGTAGCAGGCTTAATATTAAAGAAATAATCAAAATTATCCCAACACAATGGGCACACAGTGATTATTCCTTAGAAGCAAACCACCAATTTAATCACTTTGTCTCAGGAAAACGCTTAAAATTAAAATATTTGTCTGACTTTGAATCCACACTTTAATGGGGGAGGCTGCCCTTTTAAACTAATTCATTAAAAGCAAACTTTTATCAAAATACATTTCAAATTATTCATACCTAAGGTTTTTCTTTGATTAAAATAGTTAAATAATCTTAAAATATTCTCTCTCCTAAAATCCTTTACTTTCCCAAATCCACTTCCCTACCCATCCTGAATGTGACAAAAACTAAAATTGAGTATTACTGAAAAAAGATGCATGCTGTCGAAGCTTCTTCTCTTGTACTCATCAGGACAGATCTGCAAGAATACTGATTTTAAAGAGCACAACAATTTATTCTTCATGAGAAGAGTGCTGATCGGTGAGTAAGTGGACTTTAGTAGAGGTGTTGCCACGGAGAATGCACCAGGGAACAGTTTCCTGCCGAGCTTTTGTTAAATTCTAACCAGGCAGGTCAACTCTGGTCAAGGCATTGCCATGGGGAATGAACCAGGGAATGGCTGACCTCCAAACATTTGCTTGAAAAAGGCTTGGGGGCGTCAGCCATTGGTTCATTTCCCATGGCAATTCTCTGACCAATCAGAGTCGACATGCCTGGTTTCAATTTAAGCAAAGGTTTGGCAGTTGACTGTACCCTGGTGCATTCTCCATGCATAAATTGTTGTTCCCTTTACAATTAGTATTCTTGTGAATCAGTCCTGATGAATGCAAGATGAAAAGCTTCAACAGCTTGTCTCTTTTTGCAAGCAGTATTTAAGTTCGACTTAACGACTGTAACAACTGAACTGTTTCTGAACAAGAAAGTGAGTATGTAGCCTGGACTGGATCTTTAGCAGCTGTTTCACTGTGCTGCTAGGAGTACTGTCTCCAGAATGCCAGGTTGGTCTGAGGAAGCAGTATTTCCACTCACCAGTTAGCTCCTGTCCAGACAGCTGCAGGCTGGATGTGGATTTAGCTTTGGCCATTCTGCTTCTGACCAGTGATCTGGTGTCATAACAGAAGTGTAAGTGTTGGTGTTTCCCACTAACACCAGGGAGCTGCTTGAACTCAGCCAGCTGGAGTAGTGAATATAAGCTGCAGCACTAACCTAGTGTTTATCTTTACCGTATTGTTGTGTTCCTTTTAAATATAATTACTGAAATGCTTATTACACACTACTTGTCCCCTGCTAATAAATGACTGTGCTCTGAATGTACAGGCTCTATTGTCATTGGATCTACAGAGAGACAGTCATATCAAACAGCAGCGTCTAATCCATGAAAGGTGGAAGAGAGCTAAAAGAGAAGAGAAGCTGAGGGCTCAGATACACCCCACAGCAGCAGACAGGGAAGCTGATCCCCAGTTACCAATTAAACCATTCTCCGAGGAATCTGATGGTCAGAAGACGCTTTCCACAAGTGCGGAAATGAGTAGCATTAACCAGGAGGAATATCTGAGGCAAATTCGGAACTCCTGTGATAGGGAACCGGACACTCTCCTCTTTCTGCTGGAGAGAAAGCAGATTCCTTCAAAGACGTGTCCAGTGAATAAAGCTCCTAAAGATGACAAGACAAGGTTAGAGGAGCAAGAGATAAAAATATCTGAACTGAAAAGACTTGTTGATGTACTTACAGCTGACAACGAGAGACTAAAGAAGGAAAATAAACAGCTAAAGGCAGAGAATGCGCGACTTAGAAAGTCTCCGTTGGAGAAGGAATTGGACATGGACTCGGACTTTGTGAAGTCAGAAATATGGTGCATCAGTCAACCGTCCGATAACGCTACCAACGCAGGGAAAGCGAAAGACATTCCAATACCCAACCTTCCTCCTTTGGAAATGCCAACCCAGAACATTTCATTGGACGACCTTCCTCTTTTAGAACTTTCCGAGGAGGTTGTGTGTAATCTGAAAGAACCATTGGACAACCAAAAGAAAACCTCAAAGGACAAACTATAGGGAGCATACTTGCATTCAAAAAACACAGTTTGTTAAAAATAAGTGGTACAGTGCCTCAAAATAGCAGTTAATGTTCCTGTTGTATATACGAGTGGCAGGTGACTGTTGTCAGTCTGTATAATTTTCTCATTCAGATGGATAGGGGCACTGTTTACATTCGGGTAACGCTCCATCAATCAGTCTGTGCCACTCGATGAACTCAATGTGATGCAAATTTCAAAGCCAATCAGGAACATTACATGTATTTCTACTGATGAGGGAACCAAATCAACAACTTTTACTTCTGAATGATCAGTTTACATGACAGTAATTGGGGTGCATCATTGTATACCTTTTTTATTGTTTTCTTTCAGTCTAAACAAATTACTGTGTGATATGAATTGTCTAAAGATGAACTGTAACTTTTTTGCTGCATGAATGAAAAAGATTAGTGTCGGTATTTGATTTGCAGATCGAATAATTAAATAAAAATACAATCCTTACAATTTGATTTTCCGGAACTTTTATTTCTGTTTTGAGTGCCACGGTTGTGCAGTTAATCTCACACTACTCCTCAGCAGGTTGGAGTTTAAACGTGACTTGACCACTTACCACCAACTAAGGTGGTGGAAGTGGAGAGAATTTCAAAAGGAAATTAGGCAAGATATCGAGGAAACGACACTTATAGGGCTATGGGCATAGGGTGGCACAGTGGCGAGCACTGCTGCCTCACAGCACCAGGGATCTGAGTTTGATTCCAGCCTCGGGTCACTGTCTGTGTGGAGTCTGCACATTCTGTGTCTGCGTGCGCTTCCTCCCACAGTCCAAGTTAGGTGGTTAGGTACAGATTAGATGTATTGACCATGCTAAATTGCCCCTTAGTGTCCCAGGATCTGAAGGTTAGGTGGATTAGCTGTGGGAAATGTGTGGGTTTATGGGGATAGGGAAAGGGGCAGGCCCTCATCAGTGCTTTTTGCACTGCAGGGATTCTATGGTAGAGGAATTGGGACTGACTGGATTTCTCTTCAGAGAGTTAGCAAAGACTCCGTGGGCCAAATAGCCCCCCCTCTGTGTTATGACTCTATGGGGCTGACAGCATAATTTCCTGCTTAGATGAAGCATCAGGCAAAAGTACCCAGGGCTTCCATGAGTCTGAGGTAGAGTCTGTCTTTGACCCGCAGCACTGTTTGAAGAGCAGTGACTTCTGTTGCTATGACTTGTTTTCTCACCTTGGGTTAGCCGTCATTCACTTCACTGATGATCATGCATTCCTGAATGGCTTCAAAATAATTCATTGTATGTGAAGCATTTAGTCCAGATATGATCAGGTGTTTTCTAAATAAAATCTTTCCTTTGACTGGGCCAGAGCACCTAAAATGTGACTTGTAATTAAAATAATTATGTAAACAGTTCATATCAGAAATTATTTTCAAATCGTTTATTGTAGATCTGATTAATTTTAAAAAGATCTTTGCCAGTGTCATTGTAGGAAGCTGAAGGCTCTGTTCTGACTTGATTGTATTGGGTTGTCAATGTTATGGCACCAGACCTCCTTCCTGCTTCACTTCTCCCTGCTTTAGATTCTGGACTCCTTGGGGGCAGTGGGTGAAGGCTGCTCCATAAGACCATAAGAAATAGGAACAGGAGGAAGCCATTTGGCCCCTTGAGCTTGCTGCACCATTCAGTAGGATCATGGTTGAACCAACATTCCTCACCTCCACTTTCCTGACCTTTCCCTGTAACCCTTCATTCCCAGGGAATAGTGGGATACAGGTGGTTCGTCAGGATAGGACAATGTGATCGGTGCAGGCTTGGTGGGCTGAAGGGCCTGTTCCTGTGCTGTACTGTTCTTTATTCTTACTGATCAAAAATCTATCTCAACCTTAAATATACACACTCTACTTCCGCAGCTCCCTGTGGCAAAGAGTGTCAAAGATTCTCAACCTTCAGAAGAAATTCCTCCTCATCTCCATCTTAAATTGGTGCCCTTTATTCTGAGATTATGTCCTCTGGTCCTAGACCTTCCCATGAGGGGAAACATCCTCACAGCATTTACTCTGTCAAACCCCTTAAGAATCCCATATGTTTCAATAAGATCAGCCCTCATTCTTCTAAATTCCAATGAGTCCCAACCTGTGTAACCTTTCCTTATACGACAATCCCTCCATACCGGGGATCATCCTCGTGAACCTCTTCAGAACTGACTCCAATGAAATAATATCTTTCCTTAATGTGGAATTCCCTGCCCAGTGAAGCAGTTGAGGCTACCTCATTGAATGTTTTTAAGGCAAAGATAGATTTTTGAACAGTGAAGGAATTGAGGGTTATGGTGAGCAGGCAGGTAAGTGGAGCTGAGTCCATGAAAAGGTCAGCCAGGGTCTTATTGAATGGCGGAGCAGGCTTGAGGGGCCAGATGGCCTACTCCTGCTCCTAGTTCTTACATTCTTACAAGGAGACCAAAACCACTCAGTACCCCAGGTGATTCAATGAGAATGTGGCTAATCTACATCTGAACTCCATTTTTCCACCTTTCAACATGGATTAAGTGGTGATCTAAACAAAAGTATTGATTGAGTGGAGAGAAACTAGTTCCCTGATGTAAGGAGTCTGGGACAAGGGGACGTAATCTTAAAATTAGCACAAGGTGATTCAAGGAGTGTACAGAAACACATCTTCCTGCAGATTGGCGTGGAAATCAGGAAAACCTTCTCCACCCTACCAAAATTTCAAAACCCATCGATAGATTTTTCTTGGAACATCAAATAACTGACCTGTACCATCTCCATTTATGAATAGAATTGGCTAGTCTGTCGGAATTTGTTTGCATTTTTATGACCCTGACCCAGGAACTTGCGGTGTTCAAACTGTAGCACCTTGCAAGTTGAGAAATCCTTTCCCCAATAAATTGATAGTGTTTGTGCAATTCTATTTTCATCAGCATCAATACATTAGCCCCAGGATGACTGCAGGGAGAGTTTAGTCCTGACCTCTGCTAATCTATGAGGAGCTGCTGTTTGCAGAGGGTGGCAAGAAGGAAAATTGGTTACACGCCTAACCTTATGATGGAGGAAAGGTCATTGAGGCAGCTGAAGATGATTGAGCCTAGGACACTACCCTGAGGCACTCCTACAATGACATCCTTCGATAGAGATGATTGGCCTCCAACAAACACAATTTATCTTTGTGTTAGGAATGACTCCAACTAGCAGAGAAAACACCACAAATGTAATATCTCTATTCAAGAAATGAGGGAGACAAAGTGGAAACTATAGGCCGGTTAGCCTAACATCTGTCATTGGGAAAATGCTAGAATCTATTATTAAGGTGGTGGTAACAGGACATTTAGAAAATCATAATACAATCATAGAACAGTACAGCACAGAACAGGCCCTTCGGCCCACGATGTTGTGCCGAGCTTTATCTGAAACCAAGATCAAGCTATCCCACTCCCTATCATCCTGGTGTGCTCCATGTGCCTATCCAATAACCGCTTAAATGTTCCTAAAGTGTCTGACTCCACTATCACTGCAGGCAGTCCATTCCACACCCCAACCACTCTCTGCGTAAAGAACCTACCTCTGATATCCGTCCTGTATCTCCCACCACGAACCCTATAGTTATGCCCCCTTGTAATAGCTCCATCCACCCGAGGAAATAGTCTTTGAACGTTCACTCTATCCCCTTCATCATTTTATACACCTCTATTAAGTCTCCCCTCAGCCTCCTCCGCTCCAGAGAGAACAGCCCTAGCTCCCTCAACCTTTCCTCATATGACCTACCCTCCAAACCAGGCAGCATCCTGGTAAATCTCCTCTGCACTCTTTCCAGCGCTTCCACATCCTTCTTATAGTGAGATGACCAGAACTGCACACAATATTCCAAATGTGGTCTCACCAAGGTCCTGTACAGTTGCAGCATAACCCCACGGCTCTTAAACTCCAACCCCCTGTTAATAAAAGCTAACACACTATAGGCCCTCTTCACAGCTCTATCCACTTGACTGGCAACCTTTAGAGATCTGTGGATATGGACCCCAAGATCTCTCTGTTCCTCCACAGTCTTCAGAACCCTACCTTTGACCCTGTAATCCACATTTAAATTTGTCCTACCAAAATGAATCACCTCACATTTATCAGGGTTAAACTCCATTTGCCATTTTTCAGCCCAGCTTTGCATCCTATCTATGTCTCTTTGCAGCCTACAACAGCCCTCCACCTCATCCACTACTCCACCAATCTTGGTGTCATCAGCAAATTTACTGATCCACCCTTCAGCTCCCTCCTCTAAGTCATTAATAAAAATCACAAAGAGCAGAGGACCAAGCACTGATCCCTGCGGCACACCGCTAGCAACCTGCCTCCAATCCGAAAATTTTCCATCGACCACCACCCTCTGTCTTCGGTCAGACAGCCAGTTACCTATCCAATCGGCCAACTTTCCCTCTATCCCACACCTCCTCACTTTCATCATAAGCCGACCATGGGGGACCTTATCAAACGCCTTACTAAAATCCATGTATATGACATCAACTGCCCTACCTTCATCAACACACTTAGTTACCTCCTCAAAAAATTCTATCAAATTTGTGAGGCACGACTTGCCCTTCACGAATCCGTGCTGACTATCTCGGATTAATCCGCATCTTTCTAAATGGTCGTAAATCCCATCCCTAAGGACCCTTTCCATCAATTTACCAACCACCGAAGTAAGACTAACCGGTCTATAATTACCAGAGTCATTTCTATTCCCTTTCTTAAACAGCGGAACAACATTCGCCATTCTCCAGTCCTCTGGCACCATCCCCGTGGACAGCGAGGACCCAAAGATCAACGCCAAAGGCTCTGCAATCTCACCCCTTGCCTCCCACAGAATCCTAGGATACATTTCATCAGGCCCAGGGGACTTATCGACCTTCAGTTTATTCAAAACTGCCAAGACATCCTCCCTCCGAACATCTATTTCCTCCAGCCTATTAGCCTGTAACACCTTCTCTTCCTCAAAAACATGGCCCCTCTCCTTGGTGAACACTGAAGAAAAGTATTCATTCATCACCTCGCCTATCTCTACTGACTCCATACACAAGTTCCCACCACTGTCCTTGACCGGCCCTAACCTCACCCTGGTCATTCTTTTATTCCTCACATAAGAGTAAAAAGCCTTGGGGTTTTCCTTGATCCGACCCGCCAAGGACTTCTCATGTCCCCTCCTAGCTCTCCTAAGCCCCTTTTTCAGCTCATTCCTTGCTAACTTGTAACCCTCAATCGAGCCATCTGAACCTTGTTTCCTCATCCCTACATAAGCTTCCCTCTTCCTTTTCACAAGACATTCCACCTCTTTTGTGAACCATGGTTCCCTCACTCGGCCATTTCCTCCCTGCCTGACAGGAACATACCTATCAAGGACATCCAATATTTGTTCCTTGAAAAAGTTCCACTTTTCATTAGTTCCTTTCTCTGACAGTTTCTGTTCCCAACTTATGCCCCCTAATTCTTGCCTAATCGCATCATAATTACCCCTCCCCCAATTGTAAACCTTGCCCTGCCGTACGGCCCTATCCCTCTCCATTGCAATAACAAAAGACACCGAATTGTGGTCACTATCTCCAAATTGCTCTCCCACAACCAAATCTAACACTTGGCCCGGTTCATTTCCCAGTACCAAATCCAATGTGGCCTCACCTCTAGTCGGCCCATCCACATATTGTGTCAGGAAACCCTCCCGCACACACTGCACAAAAACTGCCCCATCCAAACTATTTGACCTACAAAGGTTCCAATCAATATTTGGAAAATTAAAGTCCCCCATGACAACTACCCTGTGACCCCCACACATATCCATAATCTGCTTAACAATTTCTTCCTCCACATCTCTATTTACTATTTGGGGGCCTATAGTAAACTCCTAGCAACGTGACCGCTCCTTTCCTATTTCTAACTTCAGCCCATATTACCTCAGTGTGCAGATCCCCCACAAAGTGCCTTTCCGCAGCCGTTAAACTATCCTTGATTAACAATGCCACTCCTCCACCTCTTTTACCAGCTTCCCTACACTTAGTGAAACATCTATACCCCGGAACGTCCAACAACCATTCCTGTCCTTGTTCTACCCACGTCTCCGTAATGGCCACAACATCGTAGTCCCAAGTACCAATCCACGCCCCAAGTTCATCTACCTTGTTCCGGATGCTCCTTGCATTGAAGTAGACACACTTCAACCCACCTTCCTGTCTACCAGTACCCACCCTTGACCCTGATACCTTCCCCAATACCTCACCACCCTCACTGACTTCTGGACTACAACTCCCTTTCCCACTCCCCTGACAAATTAGTTTAAACCCCCCTGAAGAGCCGTAACAAATTTCCCTCCGAGGATATTGGTGCCCCTCTGGTTCAGGTGCACCCCGTCCTGTTTGTACAGGTCCCACCTTCCCCAGAACGTGTTCCAATTATCCACGTATCTGAAACCCTCCCTCCTACACCATCCCTGCAACCACATATTTAACTGCACTTTCTCCCTGTTCCTCAACTCGCTATCACGTGGTACCGGCAACGTACCAGAGATGACCACATGTTTCGTCTTGGCTCTCAGCTTCCAGCCCAGCTCCAGAAATTCCTGCTTTAAATCCCCGTCCCTTCTCTTACCTATGTCATTGGTACCAATGTGCACCACGACTTGTGACTGTTTCCCCTCCCCCTTCAGAATCTGGAAAACACGGTCTGAGACATCACGGACCTTGGCATCCGGTAGGCAACATACCATCCGTGAGTCTCTTTTGCTGCCACAGAACCTCCTATCTATCCCTCTAACTAACGAGTCCCCAATAACTATCGCCCTCCCGCTCTCCCCCTTTCCCTCCCGAGCCACAGAGACGGACACAGTGCTGGAGATCCTCTCACTGCGGCTCCCCACTGGTATGTCATCCCCCTCAACCGTATCCAAAGCGGAATACTTGTTGCTAAGGGGAACGACCACCGGGGATCCCTGCACGGACTGCTTCCTCCCAGCCCCTCTCACCGTCACCCATTTGTTTTCAATCCTCGGAGTAAGGTCAACGTAGTTTGAAGGGGAAATAGAGTTTGACAAATTTATTTGAATTCTTTGAGGGTGTAACAAGCAGGGTGGATAAAGGGGAACCACTTGATGTAGTGTATTTGGTTTTCCAAAAGCCACTTGATAAGGTGCTCCATGAAAAGGTACTGCACAAGGTAACAGCTCATGGTCTGAAAAATATCCATTAACGACTATTGTTTCCCATCACTCATCCAATTTCCCATCCCTTCTGCTCTTGTTCTTGTCCAAGAGCTGTAACGTTGCCCACAAGTCTGTTGTGTGGCACTGTGTCAAATTCTTTCTGAAAGTCCATATACACCACGTCAAAAGCATTACCCTCATTAACCCTCTCTGTTACCTCTTCAAAAAGCTCCAGCAAATTAGTTAGACATGAGTTGTGCTTAACAAATCTGTGCTGGCTTGCCTTAATTAACCCACATTTATCCATGTGGCTCCCCCCACCCCCACCCCACCTGCACTGTCTCAACCTCGAGTAAATTTACAATAATATTACTGTTGAAGTAAGAACTCTTTGAGATTTGAATGTGAGGAGGAAGCCGCTGAAGATAGTGATGAGGAATTAAAAAGTGGGACATTACTGACTTCTGCTGGGGAAAAGTGGGATTTGACAGGTAATGTCTCAACCACGTAGAGTTTGCTCTGTATTTAAATCTAGATACACCTGTACTCAACCAGTACTGCACCAATTATGCAGTTTTTGAAATTCAGGGGCAATGATACACTTGAACACATTTGATCTTTTACATCCTTCCTCGGTCACCCACAAAACTGGTCTCACAGTTTTAAGAGTAGCTCGAATGAGATTGGGAGGATATTTAGGTATTTATTGACTATGTCAATGGGGGGAGGGGATCGAGACGAGGTGACTGGGAGCGAGGAAGTTAACTCGCAAACAGAGAAGGGTTATAGACAGTGCAAGAGGGAGGATGGACGGGGGATATAGAAGGAGAGAGCTCAGACCAAAGGATTGAGATGTGTTTACTTTAATGCCAGGAGTATAGTGAATAAAGGGGATGAGCTCAGAGCGTGGATCGATGCCTGGAAGTGTGATGTGGTGGCCATTACGGAGACTTGGATGTCTCAGGGACAGGACTGGATACTCCAGGTGCCGGGATTCAGATGTTTCAGGAAGGACAGGGGGGGAGGCAAGAGAGGGGGTGGAGTGGCACTGCTGATCAGGGATAGTGTCACAGCTGTAGAGAAGGTGTATGCTGTGGAGGGATTGTCTACAGAGTCTCTGTGGGTGGAAGTTCGGAGTGGGAAGGGATCGATCACTTTGCGGGGAGTTTTCTACAGGCCGCCCAATAGTAACAGGGAGGTGGAGGAACAGATAGAGTTGCAATAATAGTAGAGTTGTAGTGATGGGAGACTTTAATTTCCCAAACATAGATTGGAATATCCCTAGGGTAAGGGGATTGGATGGGGAGGAGTTCGTTAGGTGGGTTCAGGAGGGTTTCCTGACACAGCATGTCGACAAGCCTACAAGAGGAGAGGCTGTACTTGATCTGATACTGACCATTGAACCTGGACAGGTGTCAGATCTCTCAGTGGGAGAGCATCTTGGGGATAGCGATCATAACTCTATCTCCTTTATGCTTGCATTGGAAAAAGAGAGGATCAGGCAAGCCAGGAAAGCGTTTATATGGAGTAAGGGGAAATATGAAGACATAAGACAGCAAATAAGAGGAGTAAATTGGAAGGAGGTATTCTCGGGGAAATGTACTGGAGAGGTGGCAGTTTGTCAAGGAATGTCTGTCTAGAGTTCTCCAGGACAACGTTCCGAGCAGACAGGGAGGAGTTGGTAGGTTAAAGGAACCATGGTGCACGAAAGCTGTGCGGGACCTAGTCGAGAAGAAAAGGAAAGCGTACAAAAGGTTCAGAGAGCTTGGCGAAGATAGGGATCTAGATGAGGAAGGATATATTGGCATTGGAGGGAGTGCAGAGAAGGTTCACCAGGTTGATACCGGAGATGAGGGATTTGGATTATGAGGAGAGGCTGAGGAGATTGTGTTTGTACTCGTTGGAGTTTAGAAGGATGAGGGGGGGATCTTATGGAGACTTATAAGATAATGCGGGGGCTGGATAGGGTGGAGGCGGAGAGATTCTTTCCACTTAGTAAGGAAGTTAAAACTAGAGGACACAGCCTCAAAATAAAGGGGGGTCGGTTTAGGACAGAGTTGAGGAGGAACTTCTTCTCCCAGAGGGTGGTGAATCTCTGGAATTCTCTGCCCACTGAGATGGTGGAGGCTACCTCGCTGAATATGTTTAAAGCGCGGATGGATGGATTCCTGATCGGTAAGGGAATTAAGGGTTATGGGGATCAGGCGGGTAAGTGGTACTGATCCACGTCAGATCAGCCATGATCTTATTGAATGGCGGGGCAGGCTCGAGGGGCTAGATGGCCTACTCCTGCTCCTATTTCTTATGTTCTTAGTATACGGCTTGTAGGAAGGGACTAAAGAAGGAAATTAGGAGAGCCAGAAGGGGTCACGAGAAGGCCTTGGCAGGTAGGATTAAGGAAAACCCTAAGGTGTTCTATAAATATGTGAAGAGTAAAAGGATGAGACGTGAAGGAATAGGGCCTATAAAAGGTGAAGGCGGGAAAATCTGTACGGAACCAGTAGAAATGGCAGAGGTGCTTAATGAGTATTTTGCCTCGGTTTTCACAGAGGAGAAGGACCTGGGTGGATGTACTGTGGGCTTGCGGTGGACTGAAAAGATTGAGTATGTGGAATTTAACAAAGAGGTTGTGCTGGAATCTTTGAATGGCATCAAGATAGAGAAGTCGCCGGGTCCGGATGGGATATACCCCAGGTTACTGTGGGAGGTGAGGGAAGAGATTGCAGAGCCTCTGGCGATGATCTTTGCGTCATCGATGGAGACGGGAGAGGTGCCGGAGGATTGGAGGATTGCGGATGTGGTTCCTATTTTCAAGAAGGGGAATACGGATAGCCCAGGAAATTACCGACCGGTGAGTCTAACCTGTGATTGGTAAGCTGATGGAGAAGATCCTGAGGGACAGGATTTATGAGCATTTAGAGAGGTTTAATATGCTCAAGAATACTCAGCATAGCTTTGTCAAAGGCAGATCGTGCCTTACGAGCCTGGTGGAGTTCTTCGAAAATGTGACTAAACACATTGACGAAGGGAAAGCGGTAGATGTGTTTTATATGGATTTTAGCAAGGCGTTCGATATGGCCCTCCAGAAAAAGTGAGAGGGCATGGGATCCAAGGGGCTGCTGCCCTGTGGATCCAGAACTGGCTTGCCCAAAGGAGGCAGAGAGTGGGTATAGATGGGTCTTTTTCTAAATGGTCGGTCGGTCACCAGTGGTGTGCCCCAGGGATCTGTTCTGGGGCCCTTGCTGTTTGTCATTTTCATAAATGACCTGGATGAGGAAGTGGAGGGATGGGTTGGTAAGTTTGCCGACGACACGAAGGTTGGTGGGGTTGTGGATAGTCTGGAGGGATGTCATAAGTTACAGAGGGACATAGATAGGATGCAAGACTGGGCGGAGAAGTGGCAGATGGACTTCAACCCAGATAAATGCGTAGTGGTCCATTTTGGCAGGTCAAATGGGATGAAGGAGGACAATATAAAGGGAAAGACTCTTAGTACTGTAGCGGATCAGAAGGACTTTGGGATCCGGGTCCATAGGACTCTAAAATCGGCCCCGCAGGTGGAGGAGGTGGTTAAGAAGGCGCATGGTGTGCTGGCCTTTATCAATCGAGGGATTGAATTTAGGAGTCCGGGGATAATGATGCAGCTATATTGGCAGGACTTGCAGATAGTGAGGAACATTGTCAGAGGCTACAGAAGGATATAGATAGGCTGGAAATTTGGGCAAGGAAATGGCAGATGGAGTTCAATCCTGATAAATGCGAAGTGATGCATTTTGGTAGGAATAATGTAGGGAGGAGCTACACGATAAATGGAAGAACCATAAAGGGTGTAGAGACGCAGAGGGACCTGGGTGTGCAAGTCCACAGATCTTTGAAGGTGACGTCACAGGTGGAGAAGGTGGTGAAGAAGGCATATGGCATGCTTGCCTTTATAGGACGGGGCATAGAGTATAAAAGTTGGGGTCTGATGTTGCAGATGTATAGAACGTTGGTTCGGCCGCATTTGGAATACTGCGTCCAGTTCTGGTCGCCACACTACCAGAAGGACGTGGAGGCTTTGGAGAGAGTACAGAGGAGGTTTACCAGGATGTTGCCTGGTATGGAGGGGCTTGGTTATGAGGAGAGATTGGGGAAACTGGGGTTGTTCTCCTTGGAAAGACGGAGGATGAGGGGAGACTTAATAGAGGTGTATAAAATTATGAAAGGCATAGATAGGGTGAACGGTGGGAAGCTTTTCCCCGGGTCGGTGGTGACGTTCACGAGGGGTCATAGGTTCAAGGTGAAGGGGGGGGAGGTTTAACACAGATATCAGAAGGACATATTTCACACAGAGGGTCGTGGGGGCCTGGAATGTGTTGCCGGGCAAGGTGGTGGAGGCGGACACACTGGGAACGTTTAAGACTTATCTAGACAGCTATATGAACGGAGTGGGAATGGAGGGATACAAAAGAGTGGTCTAGTTTGGACCAGGGAGCGGCGCTGGCTAATTGTTCCTGGTTTCTCGTTTCAAGGCTTCATTCTATGATCATCTTGCTGGTGCCAGTACAGAGCGAGACTGCGGATAGTTGGGAACCTGTCTCGGGGGCAGGGAATTCATATGGTGTTCGTGGAAGTGGAAATGACTAGGGTTGGGAAGCATTTTCCGATCAGGGCCATTGTGATCTCCTGGACTCGTTTCGATCGCCTCAGGGGGTCGGAGAGGAATTTCCCAGATTTTTTTTCCCCATATTGGCCCTGGGGTTTTTCACTCTGGGTTTTCGCCTCTCCCTGGAGATCACATGGTCTGGAATGGGGGGGTGGGGGTGAGTTAATAGGTTGTAATGAACAAAGCATCGTAGCTGTGAGGGACAGCTCGGTGGATAGGATATTGGTATGTAGATAGGCTGGAAAATTGGGCGGGGATCCTGGATTCAGGATTCAATCCTGGACCGGGGAGCAGCGCGGGCTTGGAGGGCCGAAGGGCCTGTTCCTGTGCTGTATTGTTCTTTGTTCTTTGTTGTTCTTTGTTATATAAGACCCTCGTCAGACCCCACTTGGAGTACTGTGCTCAGTTCTGGTCACCTCATTACAGGAAGGATGTGGAAAAGATTGAAAGGGTGCAGAGGAGATTTACAAGGATATTGCCTGGATTGAGTGGAATGCCTTATGAGGATAGGCTGAGGGAGCTCGGTCTTTTCTCCTTGGAGAGACGTAGGATGAGAGGTGACCTAATAGAGGTATATAAGATGTTGAGAGGCATAGATTGGGTGGACTCTCAGAGGCTTTTTCCCAGGGTGGAAATGGCTGCTATGAGAGGACACAGGTTTAAGGTGCTGGGGGGTAGGTACAGGGGAAATGTTAGGGGGGAGTTTTTCACACAGAGGGTGGTGGGCGAGTGGAATCGGCTGCCGTCAGTGGTGGTGGAGGCAAACTGAATAGGGTCTTTTAAGAGACTCCTGGATGAGTACATGGGACTTAATAGGATGGAGGGTTATAGGTAGGCCTAAAAGGTAGGGATATGTTCGGCACAACTTATGGGGCCGAAGGGCCTGTTTTGTGCTGTAGCTTTCTATGTCGAGCTTACACTGAAGGAGGGAGTTTGCACAGAATTCACTGGCAAGGGATTAGCAGAATCCTGGAGAAAGGGTGTAAATAGCACAACACGGCCATTCAAGACTCTGTTACTGGGGATTATGCTTTGGTGAAATGTGTTAGGATGTTTTGCTATGTTAAAAACTGGTGCTGTTGTATCGATCTCCTATCCACATTGCAACAGATCAGAAGAATCCTGACAAAATCCAACATTCACAGAGCTTGGCATTGGGTTAAAATTCTGGAACTCCCTCTCCAACAGCAGGGTGGCTGTATCTACACCACATGGACTGCAGCAGTTCAAGGCAGCAGCTCACCACCACCTTCAAGAGCATTTAGGGATGGACAGTAAATGCCGGCCCAGCCAGAGACTTCATATCCCACAGATGAATATTACAAAAATCTTAAGGGCCACCTGCTACATGTCTCAGGTTGTCCTTTGATCCTCTGCTTACCTTTGTTCTGCCATTTACACATTCTGATCTCTTATCAGCATGCTTCTTAGCCATGATCACCACCATTCACATTTCCTTTGTCTATGACATCTTGGTCAATTACACAACCCCCTCAGTATAAATCTTATCCAATTTTCTTGGTCTTTGGCTCTGACGAAGGGTCATCCAGACTCAAAACGTTAGCTTTATTTTCTCCACAGACGCTGTCAGACCTGAGATTTTCCAGCATTTTCAGTTATTGTTTCAGATTCCAGTATCCGCATTAATTTGTTTTCATATTACAAAAATCTTAGTTCATTTTGTCTAATCCTCCAAGCTCTGTTACCTTGAGCCCCAACTATATACAATCTATATTAATGACCTGGATGCAGGTAACATTTCCAAAGGATGGTTCTTCTTGTAGGCCAATCTAGAACAAGAGGACAAAGCTTTAGGATAAGGGGTGGCAGATTAGAGAGGAGGAGAAATTACTTTTCCCAAAGGGTCATGAGTCTGAAATTCACTACCCCAGAGTGCGATGGATGCCAGGACTTTGAGTAAATTTAAGAGGTGGACAGATTTTTAATTAGCAATTGCTTGAAGGGTTAGAACAAAGAACAAAGAAAATTACAGCGCAGGAACAGGCCCTTCGGCCCTCCAAGCCTGCACCGACCGTGCTGCCCGACTTAACTAAAGCCCCCTACCCTTCCGGGGATGATATCCCTCTATTCCCATCCTATTCATGTATTTGTCAAGACGCCCCTTAGAAGTCACTAGCGTGTCCGCTTCCACTACCTCCCCCGGCAACGAGTTCCAGGCACCCACTACTGTGTGTAAAAAATCTGCCTCATACATCTCCTTTAACCCTTGCCCCTCGCACCTTAAACCTGTGCCCCCTAGTAATTGACTCTTCCACCCTGGGAAAAAGCTTCTGACTATCCACTCTGTCCATGCCTCTCAATCTTGTAGACTTCTATCAGGTCACCCCTCAACCTCCGCCGTTTCAGTGAAAACAAACCAAATTTCTCCAACCTCTCCTCATGTCTAATGCCCTCCATACCAGGCAACATCCTGGTAAATCTTTTCTGTACCCCCTCCAAAACCTTCACATCCTTCTGATTGTGTGGCAACCAGAATTGAACACTATATTCCAAGTGCGGCCTAACTAAGGTTCTATAAAGCTGCAACATGACTTGCTAACTTTTAAACAGTGCCCTGGCCGATGAAGGCAACCGTGCCGTATGCCTTCTTGACTACCTTCTCCACCTGCATTGCCAGTTTTGTATCCACCTTGCCAGCTCACCACTGATACAGGTAAATCCCATGCGACTTCACCTTCTGCACCAGTCTGCCATGAGGGACCTTGTCAAAGGCCTTTACTGAAGTCCATGCAGACAACATCCACTGCCCTAACCTCAATCATCTTCGTTACTTCCTCGAAAAACTCGATCAAGTTAGTGAGACACAACCTCCCCTTCACAAAACCGTTATGGAGAACAGGCGGAAAAGTGGAGTTGAGGCTGAGATGAGATCAGCCATGATCGTATTAAATGGTGGAGCAGGCTAGAGGGGCTGAGTTGCCCACTCTGAATTCTTATGTTATGTTCGTATGTACCAAGTGTCCAATGCTGGCCTATAGTTTCCTGCTTTTGCTCACTCTCCTTTCTTAAACAGTGAGTTAACATCCGCCATCTTTCCATTAATATCAGAAACAGGCACTTCACCAAATTTATTGAACCCACATAAGCCAACACACGGCACTGACCAAATGAAAAAGGCAGCTTCACTGCTACATCTTTCGCTAAAGCACAATGATAACTCTGAACCCTCTCTTCCACTGCTGTGATCTCTGAGATGAAGCAGAAATGATTCATTTCTTTAGCATTTAGTGTTTATGTTTTTGTGTGTGACGTATGATTGCAAGCAATGGTTTCCTATCTAGTCTTACTGTGTGCATATTTGTTGCCATGTCAAAGAAAATAAAGCTGACTCAAAACTCCCACAATATCATTTACATTTTAAAAACATTTGGACCCATCCTAAAGTTAATTTGTCTCCTCTTCCAGGTTCTGGTGAGTCCCAAGCAAAGCTCATCAACCTATGGGAGTAAAATAGTGATTTCAGTCTCAAAGTTTGACTCCATAAACAACAATGTGAGGCTTTAAACTCTATTGTAATCCAAAATGCAAAGGTGTACTACTATAAACACAGAAGAAATTTCTAGGTATGTATATATAAATGTAAAAATGTTCATTATAAAAGCCATAAGATCTTTACAGAGTTCAGTAATTGTGCAAGAATAAACAGATCCTTAAAAAAAGGAAGTATTTCTTAAAACCCTGTGTGATTGAGAGCAGATTCAAATATAAAACAGACAAAACATGTAAATTCAGATATTTGATAAATCAATTTTATTGGAAAATGTAAAACCCCTTTCAATTTCAACGTACAAAGCATGTAACACTTGTACTTTAACAAACTGAAGCAAGCTATGTTTTAAAAAAATACATAATTGAATGTATATATTTATATGTATTTACATAGAATATCAACTTTCTTGGTAATAAGTCATTTTGCTTGCAAAAGTCCACCATAACAAATTTAACAAGACAACTGAATAAATTACAGCTTTGTAAATGTTTAAATTTTACAATGAATACTTAATAAAAAGCTGATGTGTGTAGTATACGCATCCAGTCATTTTATAGTAAGGAACTTCAGAATGTGTCATTATTTGGCAGTATTTTAAGATATGACATGGATAGCTGTGCGATTCAGCAATAAAAAAAAATAGGCATAGCTGGTAATTGCGTCTGCCTTCTCACAGTAACTGTCTCAATGTAGTGAAAAATATCCATTTTAGCAAAGTAAAACTGTACAAATTCATGTTTACATTAGATCTATAATAGGCATAAAATTCTGTAACATTTTGTCCAAAAATAAATACATTTTCATTTTTAAAATGTACAAATATAATACATGGAACAGCACAGTGCTAGTTTCCTGCATATTATTAGAAGCTACAGTTTGTTTTGTATAATTACATTAATTTTGATGCATTGGCCAATGTATTACAGGAGCCACAACACTGTTGTAACCACAGTTACAAATTTTCTTGGCACTGCTGATGTGTTTTTTTTAAACAAACGATCATGTGAAGTCACAAAACAATGAAAACATTAAGCATTCTGTTGTGAACTTGACAACTTTTCTTCATGCATTCTCAGAATTCCCACAGCATCTTTAACCGAATGGTAAATTATATTTTTTACCTGTAAAGAAATTCAAACATTAGTTTCCTAGAATCATTTCTCTAATCAGTAGTTTAAAATGGTCATCGTTTTTAAAAAGGTAGAAGAGATGACTTTTAGTACAGATTTGGGCTTTTAAAAAATTGGAGATTATATTAGGATTATATTAGGGCAACTGATTCATGGAAGTATATTAATTGGGCTCAATTAAATCTAAATAAAGTACATCAAATAACAAAATGTGCACATTATTTTCTGAAGTAAAAGTCCATAAATCAGATAAACTGGTTTTAAGTCTGTTTAATTTAAGTCCATCTTCTATGCATCATACTGTGATTAACAAGAATCCTGTTTAATCTACAATCCTACTGAAAAAGGATTTGTCAGGGTGAGATTTCATGGTCAGTACTGTACCAATAAAGCTACACTGGAGATTGGAGGAGCTTTGTTTCATTATTGTAATATTAGCATTTTAGCATAGTATGTGAAGAGAGAATTAAACAATTATATGACTCATGGTGATAAATTTGCTAGCAGTTTAAGGTTGAAGTGCCTGAAACGTGAGGTAACGCACTGCACTCTATTTAATGGTTCTGATGAAAGCTGTTATGGGGTGAATGATCTGGGCGATGGACATCATCCAAACTTCATGCTATTTTACAACTGACAATATTATTCCAGTCTCTCCAACAATTGAATCCCTGCAACAGTTCCTTTGCATACTCTGAATAACAACCAATAAAAGCTATTCAATGTCAGTGGGACGCAGGTAGATCAATCTGTTTACCTGAAAATGGGAAATGTTGGTGTTGCGTTTATACTACCAACAGATGGCAATGTTACATTATGAATCAGCACATGGCTCAATTCCTGACATTTAAATGGAGTTAAAACTTATCTTCAACATTTAGCCTTGGTACTAATGAGCAATATTCTTGTTGGAAATCAAGAGCTCGATAATATTTCCAACTGGATAACATTGAAGGCAAAATTCAATACACGGAAATACAAGGTCTTAAATGCAAAGGAAAAAGTGACAAGACACACAAAAAGAAATGTGTTATAGTTTGCCTTTACGGCCCTCAGGACATCTCAAAATATTATTTCACTGAAGTACTTTTAAAGTACAGTCACTGTTGTAACCTAAGAAATAGGGTGACCAAGTTAGACACAATAGGGTCCCACAAACAGCCATGTGAAAATGGCCAGATAATCTGTAATGTTTGGAGGGGTAAATAAATATTGGCCAGGACACTATCGTATTAACAAATGATGTTGGACTACTGAGGGAAGTTGGAAGGCAAACTGGAAGAGATGTGCAGAGCAACAAGGTAAACAAATAGTGCTGAGCTGTACTGTCATATCAGCAGAGTCCGACTGAAATTGCATTGTGTGTAATGAGACAGAGGAAAGATCCACAACATGGAAGCTGTGCAAAGAACCACCACAGAATTTTGCAGCACAGGAGACGGCCCATCGTATCTGCACCAACTGCTGAAAGAGCTACCCAGCTAGTCTCATTCTCTAGTCCTATCTCCATAGCCCTCTGAACTGGCGCCGGACTGTGGCGACTAGGGGCATTTCACAGTAACTTCATTGCAGTGTTAATGTAAGCCTTGTGACTAATAAATAAACTTTTAATAAATTAAGGCAACAAGTTCGTCACTTTCAAATCTCTTTTGAAGCCTCCTATGGAATCCAGAAAGAAAGAAAATGGAGTAAAAACCTAGACTCTTCAGCTCTGAAAGGATACAAATGAGGGGGAACTGTAGAGAATGGACCTCACAACCATAGAATGATCAACTGGAATTCTGTAAATAAACAATC